>NW_022749907.1:33564-48077 GCF_011630105.1 Anneissia japonica
GGTATAAAGCTTACATTTTCCTTGGGTCTTGGCATTCTCTTCTTCACTGAATCCAACAACATTGCACACTAAAATAATCAATCCCATATTGACATTATCAAATCAAGTAAATTTTTTCATAACATCTTTGGCAGCCCAAAGATTTAATTACAGAGGTTTCAATTCAATTATGGGATACAAAAATTACAATCATCATTTAAAAACAATTACAAACATACTGCAATATAAGACAAAGAATTGTAATACCACCAACAGATTATTATTTGGTTCTTTTTTAAAGTGGTCTCATATTAGAATGGTCTTGTATTAAAGGGGACTTGGAATTAGAGGGTTCTTGAATTAGTGCTTGCACTCTAGTACACATTCCCTGTTAAAAAGCTTCTATAAATAAATAAAGAAATTGTGTAATAAAATGCCTCTTACAGGATTTGAACCTGTGACCTCTCAATTAAACTTACTTTCTGGGAATAATTAACTGCTCTATCCATCTCTGAAAGGATTGCTTTGATGTCATCACTTTCAATGATGCCTGTTTCACGGAACCAATGGAACCTGCCACCACTAACATGTGCCAGAGTTCTCAGACATTCCGCTGTCTGCGTGATGTTGGCGTACCGACCTGGGATCGCCCCGTTCGAATCGTAGTCGTCAACATTGAAAAGGATTGTATGAATTTTGGTCACCTGTCCAACAGCTGCTTCTTCAACATAAGAGCAAATGACATCGGGAAGTTGGTCAGGTATACCGCTGGTGAACAGGTAAATCCCTTCAACAACTAAAGAATACAAAAGACATTTCATAAACAATGGACAAATCAGTGTTGAAATATTCACAAGGAACATTAAAATCCCTAAGACGATAATAGGAAAATCATACTTTAACCACAAGCAGGATTTATTCTGAAATGCTTCTGGCTTTCTTAAAGCTTGAAAAATAACTTTTTGTAAAATCATGCATGTATTTGGGCTCTTTGGGAAAACAATGCAAAACAATCCATAACAATTTTGTGCATACATGTATGCAGCTCTCTCAACTGATGGCATAACCACTGAGGGCAAAGCTTCGGGTCCCCAGTCCAAATGGGCCGCTAAGGGCCCCTTTCCTACTACTACCCAGTATTCTACTACTTTGACACATGGACCAATAAAAGCACACTCACAACTTGCAATAAAACAATATTAATTCCAGGTTTTTAACTCGCAAATTTTGAACAGTATTGACATTGCCTCTAATGCAGTCATTTTTAACGTTAGGTAGAGGAGGGGTTCACTAAATACTGTTCCCCTGCCACTTCTGTGAGACACACATAAACCCCCAGCACTTACTTACCACTGCTTTCAACTAGATGCAATATAAACTTTCACACCAGCATTTGTGACATCTTACCTGTCATTCTCTTGTGGTCATCCTCAGTCTCCATGGCAAGACGAAGAGCAGCCATGAAGTTCCTACTACCTCCACACTCCAGACCAAGGATCCACCTGAGTTAAGTACAAAAGTTTAAATATCATGGGAAGCAGTGGCTGATTCAAGGGGGTGGGGGCAGATGGCCATCTAGCGGTGCCATAATGGTAAATTTTCTTTTAAATGACAACCCCTTTACAAGACAAACATACGTCACACAAGATGCTCTACATACTGTTGTGAGAAAAAAATCCTGTAATCGTGACATGAATTGAACCAGGACCATGGGAATGGAAGGCGAGGATCAAGTGTTCCCTACTTTTTTTGCTTTTTTCGCAATTGTTTTCACACGTACTGAGTACTCAGTACATTTCTAAGTCAGGTAGGGAAAAATTACAATAATAAAATTATCATAATAAAATAATGATAGTAATAGTAATAGGTGTAATAATAATGATAATAATAATAATAATAATAATAATAATAATAATAATAATAATATTTTTTTATATTATTATTATTATTATTATTATTATTATTATTATAATAGTAATAATAATAATAATAACAACGATAATGCACTAAATGATTTACTCTTTTCGTAAACATTTTTCTTGATTCAGTTCTGTGGACTGCCATGGAAATTGCATTTTGTGTTATTGAATAAAGATACCTTGATATATATATATATATCTTCTACTTACTTCCACACACTTTGTAGGTTTTTCTCTGTGGGCTCTTGTAGACATGGTCTCCAGCAATGTGCTTCACTTCCAAAACTGTACATAAATAGGATAATTGTCTGAGACAGTTTGTTCATTTAAAATAAAGTAATTGAGCAAGGATGCACAGAGTGGCAGCATAATGCACTGAATACAGCACCTTAAAATTTTGTAATAGTTTTTGATTTCAGGTATTAAACAAGCACCTTGTAATAAAATAATTTCCAGTAGAACCCCTCCTTTGGGAATGCTTATAAGGGGACACTTTTTCGGGCACAAAATGAGGGAAAGTATATGTTGAAAAAACAAGCCAAACAAGTCATTCGTTGCAAAAATCAATTTTTAGTCATTAATACAAAAGAGCTATAAAATGATTTAAAAAAATCATTGAAATCCGAAATTTCCTTATGAAGTTACAAGTGTTAAACATACAGCTGTTCAAAGATCAACTTTTGAGAAATCAGTCTTCGAAGTGATGATTTCAGGCATTTCTCTGGCTGGAGCCATCACCAAATCGTTAAAAGTTGTTGTTATGCTGTTATTTTCTCTATTTTCAATGTTAAGTTAACATTGAAAATAGGGAAAATAACAGCATATCATGATGTATAGATACGTAAAAGTTAGTTTAGTGCAATAAAACAGATTTCAAAAAATTTGATATTCCAGCATGTTTTGGTCATTATCTCTGAAAAACAATTTGCGATGAGTGACTGGTTCGGCTTGTCTTTGCCACATATCTTATAACACCTGTCTCTTATACACATCTAGATGTGTATAAGAGACAGGAATGGTCTTGTATTTGGCAAAAGTTGACGAGGCCAAGAAGTGTGATAGAGGGTTTTGTGCACAAGTGTGATGGTAGATTGCAGTGCATAAATGTGATGGCAAGTTGCTGTGCACAAGCGTGATGGTAGATTGCAGTGCATAAATGTGATGGCAAGTTGCTGTGCACAAGTGTGATGGCAGGCTGCCATAAACAATTGCGATGGTAGATTGCAGTGCATAAATGTGATGGCAAGTTGCTGTGCACAAGTGTGATGGCAGGCTGCCATAAACAATTGCGATGGTAGATTGCAGTGCATAAGTGTGATGGCAGGTTGCCAGACACATACCCAATAACATTAAATGACTGCTTGTTGCTCAGCTGCTGTTCCAGTAGGATTCTCAAGGAATGCTGGATGTGTATCAAGTAGTTGATGTTGGAAGCGGACAGGTCTATCATCATCACTATTCTGTAGAAAATCAATAAATCAAATATACATTTTATTTATATATCTTTTATATATAAGATATATATAAGATATATATATATACACATACATAAAAAAAACATCCTGCACTATCTCACATTCATCTTTACCATTTAAAATTTATATTTAAATTGAAGAGTTTCTTTTTTAGTTGTATAAATCTAGCCGGATTTTTAACCTGCAGCCTCTCGCTAGCAAGGCAAGTATTATTCCATTAGATCATAAGAGACCTATGGTATAGGCACAAATCTAACATCCACGCACTTTCTCTCATACAACTGACCTATAAGCCTACACTCTGTAAAACCTAGAACACGACAGGATTTGGAACAAAATATGTAGAATATCCATAATTTATGTTATATTGTTGATATGTTTACAATGCCAACCTTTTCTCAATAATAGTTCCAAACAATCGTCTGCTGTCTCTAGACAACCAATCCACTCTCTTTTCATAGAGTTTGACCAGAGCTCCAAGTTGCTTCTGATAGTCAAAGAGTTGGGCTGGATCCACATGCACATTCCTGATAGAACCATCATGCCACTCAAACTGAGTCATTGCTTTCTAACAAAATAAAATTCATATAAATTAAAATGTGTGCAATAGTATTGGATTGGATTTATTTAGGGTAAACATCAAGGATAATGCACACAGGAATAACAGCTTAAACGTCTTATCCGAAAGACAGTGTAAATCTATAATAATAACCCACTACTATGATGATGTTAATTTAAGATAAAAAGCAATATTGAAAGATATCACACATACCTCATGCAATGTGGATCGAACCGATTTCCTTATAATTGGTATGAACTCTTCAACAGGAGCAAAAGCATTAGGTGCCATTACTTGGTACAGACTTAACTTTTTAGCTGAAAATGATAAAGAAAAAAAGCAAAATAACATTTTAGAAACAGATGCAGACTTGCAGTAGGGTCATTCTCTTTCAAAGGCAAATTAAGTGTAAATTCAGCCCCATCCAACTAGCGGTTTTCCAGCTACGCGATGTTATTTTTCATCTGTTTCGTCAAAATGTGCACAGTGGGCAATGTTGAAATCACCAGTAACAAGCGGGCCTTTATTTTGAAAGTGGTGTATTTGGAGAGGGAATTGCATAACCTATCCAAATGTGATTAGACCTAAAAATTAAATCAGACCTAATTTGAATATTGATGATTTATTAGAGATATTATTTTGTTTGCTTTCCAAAATAATAATAATAATAATAATAATAATAATAGTAATAAATATATTTATGGTGATCAATGCAGAAGGTGAATATTATATCCATATCTGCTGTTATTCTAATCTAAAGAAGCTACAAGATATTGTCAATTACCCTTTAGCCCATTCTGCTTAAGCCAATCATCTGAACTCTTCGGATGGAATGGTTGATCTTCAATTGTCAATGCACCAGTGTGGTTAGGAGGTCTCGGCAAGAAACGTGATTGAGGAAGCTTTTGCACTTCAAGTGAAATCTAAATTCAGAAAATTTAAGGTTAACATGTTGTCCAGAAAGTTGAGAACATGGTCGCTTAATAAAGTGGGCACAAACTGACATTAGTGTACAAAAAATTTTATAATATTAATAATGCCGAAGATATACTGAATATAGCACCGAATCCAGATGAAGATCAAAGGTGCTGAGCGTTATAGTCACTGGGTATTACCATGCAACGACCAACCAGCACAAAGTGCAACCTTATCTGCTCCCTGAAAAGTACAACTAGTCGTGAACTTGTACTCAGCGCACAAAACCAGTACATTTGATGCCATAAAATCCTACCAGATACACATTTATACTCCTTGGTACAGAAAGACATATGCAGATAAATTGCCTTGCCCAAGGACACAAGCAACTTGCACAGCCAGAGTCCCGAACCTTATCTCAAGGTTGGGAATCCAAGCCACAACTGATGCCCCCCGCTTCTACTTAAATAATGCCAGCAACTTATACATGCCATGCTCAAAATTTGGCAAATTCATTTCAAATTTCTTTAGTTCAACGTATTTTTTGTTTTATGGATTGTTTATTTATTTTTTAATATTTTAATTTCTTATTTTAGAATCCGGATTTATATGGTGCCTATCACAAACCGAAAAATTACAAGGAGCTGGCATCAGTATTTCCCTGGTCACTGGATACTAAGTTTGCAAAACAGCACATTTTTGTGCAACTTTTTCTGCTTTGTGCTTTCTGCTTTACACGCACATGCAATGCGACGAGCATTGGTCTTGAACTCCTGATCTCATGATCGGAAGTCCAACACCTTACATGCTACACCACACGCTCCCACATTTACTGATGTCATCAAAGATTACCTCATTCAGAATATTCACGAGGGCATCTCCCAGCATGCCTTGCCTCATCTCCTGGATCTTGTTAATGACGTCTTGTGCCTGCTTTATCTCTCGTAACAGCAGCATAATATCAGTGCCAGAGTAAATTTGTTCCTGAGAGAAAATTATTTATTTATAATCAGGTATGGATTCACAGCTGTACATATTGTACAAATAATGAATGTTGATGAATTTAATGGAAAGAATATTTTTAGGAATCGAAAGATTGACTTGGCTCATTGAATGGAACAGTTAATCTTATAAAAAATAAATCTTCTTTCAATTGCATGAATACAATAACAATCATTAGTCATTTTATTACACGCATAAAATAGATCCTTGTCTTTTGATCTTTTATGAAAATAGGTAGGTCTACATTTCTTCTGAATGAGTTCATCTTCTTTCAACCAATGAAAACATTGTATTAGGTTGAGGCATGCAATGGAACAAAACAAATGGAAAAAAAAGTGTGGATATAGCAGAACTTTCATGAGTGAAGAGGAAAAGGTGTAAATAACCCATGTCACATGATATGAAATCCACCAATCAAATGATAAAAATATATTTAGATGTGTTAAAATAAAAATAAATATTTTCATCTCTTCAATCTGTTATAAATTTGAAAAGTGAAAAAATGTTTGACTATATCATTATCAAAATAAACATCAATGACAATTATTCTTTTTTTCTCTTAAATTCGTCAAATGTGCATTATTTTAGTTTATAAATGCACAATAACTTACAACTGAACTTGATGTGTACACATGATAGCGACCTCCAGAAACCTCTGCTAGATTCCGCAGTGTCATCTACAAATGAATTGACCAACAAATTGTAAATAATCAAAAAAGATTTTTAAAAGTGGTGGGCTATAATACAGGGTTTTAAAAAGGCTGACATTTCAAATACCAAATTTACAGGTTTTAAACAAGTGGCTTAGTATCTTGCACATTTTGATACCTTTCTTTAATGAAAATCAGTTGAAAATGGATCAATGCAAGCCAAAACAACAAAATTGAGGGGGGCACAGAGGGGGAAAAATGATGACTGTACACTTGTTTTGGGGATGACAAGCCTTATATTTCATGGGTTGCTCAAGATAGGAGGTCTTATGGTAGGATGCAACCTGGGAAATTTTGAGGTTGAAGCTATGCGTTATTAAATAATTATAACCTTAATCTTAATATTTTGGCAGGTAAAACTTATAAACTCTTGTTGTTTTTCTACCACAAGGTATACAATGATATGCCATTTATTAATTATGAAAGAAACTTAAAAAAGCAGAACTTACATTGGTGAGATGATTATTGCAATCATAGGCAACAGTGTTAATAGGAATATCTCTTCCAACTATTAATTGCTGGATGTAGTCTATCACCACTTCAGAAGTCTGGTCTGGGCTGTAAATACATTATCAGCAAAACTAATATTATAAATTCTTTTATATTTAGTTATGCAGATGACTACTGTATTATTTTTGTGTAAGAGTGCAATAGTGACATCCCATATTCTTAACGTCTCACTAGTATTGGCATTGCGCCCCTTCAACAATGCATATTTTATTAATTTGTTTCATAGCAATATGTCTATATCAAAAATATACTATAAATAATGTATCAAGTAATAATATCGTAATCAATTGTCAGTGATTAAAAGAATAATAGATGATGGATAACCTACCAACTGCCAAGGACAAGTAGAATGGAGTCTACATCAGGCACTCTTGTCACAGCCTTGAGAGCAGACAGCAGGTTGCAGCCTCCGTCACATTCAAGACTGTTCACCCAACCCCTAGCCTCATTCAACCTACAGACACAATCAATAAAAGAATCGGTAAACACTGGTTGTAAAAGACTATATTAGAGAATGAATACACTTTGAAGTAAAGCTCTCTACCTAGTTCAGTTTACAGCATGCTAGTTTATAGCCACCCACTGCCCTACTCTTTTTCAGAAATGCTAGCTTGCAGCATGTATCTATATAACTTACTGATTTTCCAAACTCATTAGCATACCATGTTTACTAATATAAATGGTCAACTGTGTAAACGTATCCCATTCAAAATAGTCCTATAGGATCCTATAAGAATTAAGATGCTATAGGATACTATAGGATTCCTATAGGACTCATCAATGGTCCTATAAGATCCTATATGTTTTGATTTTTGTTGTGGATTCTCTTTTAATTGCTCTAAAAAAATACAACAGTCTTTTTAATTAAAATTGAAACTCATTTTGACTTACACTCTGATATTTACAAATCTTGGTGAGTCCCACAATGAACTGGTGTCAGTTGCAAATGACATCATGTACAGCATTTCCTTGGAGTGCAGCTGATCATCAATCAATTCCTATAATAAATAATAATTTACAAATTAAGTGACTCACATTCAAAATACTGGCTGGCAATGGGGTTGTAGTTCTTTAACTTGAGGTCAAGTTTTGAGCAGCCCCTACTTAGAATTTTGCTTGTGTCCTTAAGTAAGAAGGGACTTTAAATATGTTCGTCTTCTTCACCAAGGAATATTGAAACTTTCTCCTCTCCCTGGAGAGTAAAGTCAATGCAGAGACCAATTAAACTTTCAATGCCCCACCTTACCCATCAATCAATACCTATCTACCAATTCATGAATCCAATGACCTGGGGTAATAATATTAAGCACTTTAAAATTGACTAAATTTGTGCTATAAAAGCTGAGTACATTATTATGATTATTGTAGTTCCTTATGGATAAGGCTGCTTTAGGTACTTAAGCTGTGTAAACAGTACGATAATACCTCATGAGGGGCAAAACTAATTCAATGCATGAATCCTATGTATTTTTTTGAAGACTTGAATTTACATGGGGCATACAAAGGAACCTAGACATTTTTAGAGACCAGTGCAAAGAAAATTTTCCCAGAATAAAATTTTTTTTTAAATACACTAAAACCGGGCACTCACTGTGACAGAGGGTCGTCGCGATTTTATGGTGATGAGAGAAGCTTAGCTCAGTCGGCTAACCTGGTGGTATCCCTGTGTGTGTGCTAAACCGTTGAGATCTCTAGGTCCCCGGTTCAATTAACATCGCTGCTCTCCATGCGTTTCAGCTGGAGGGATAGCGCACCATCTTGTGGATGAGACGCAGTACACTCTTCGTAAAAGAGTTGGAGACTGTCATCACGCACTCGCAGGGAGAGGAGTTGGATCCGTCGTACGAGGGTCGTAAGACGCAGTGAGTTTCCCGGCTTTATTCTATTCATGATTTTAAATGCATTCAATTTTTAATATAAAATAAAATGAACTTACAGTTAAACAACGTCGGAAGTCACTCAGCCGTCCAAATCCACAGTTAGAGTCTGACGTATCAACCATTAGGGCGACCTTTGAACCTTTCACCATGCCAAACACCTGAACAAAAGGAAGTGAGCTATTACAATTTCATTCTTTCAGATTTACATCACATAATACAAAACTATCATTATATTCAGACACAATTTTGCGAATTGCTTTATCTTTGAACAAAGTAAGGCTTTCTCTATGTTTGTGGATGCTATTTTTACCTTCCTTTCATAATAATAATAATAATAATTTGAATATTTATAAAGCGCTCTTAAGCAGGTCTGACAGCATTATTAGATAAGATATACTTGAAAAAGGTGAGTTTTGAGAGCAGTTTAGAACTGTTTCAAGGTTGGAGAATGACAAACATCATAAGGTATCAGTCATATTTCATTAAAGTCAGATTAGTACATTTAATAATGAGTTTGCAATATATATTGTCATCTTCTTAAATTATAGATGATGAGTTCCAAGAGATGGCATTATTACCGGTAAATTAATGTAGATGTGATTTTTTTTTTAATTCTTATTATATAACAGATAATTTTGATATATTCTGTTTTTACACAGCATTTCCTTTTTGATGGTTGGTTTTATATTGTAAATGGAAAAACAAAGACTCTTAAAGTAAGATTTTTTTTACTGAAAAAATAATGGACATCACAGGATTTGAACCCAGTACTCTAGAAGACTTTGGTTTATAATGCATCATCCATCCTGTAATTGGTGAGTTACTTGGATGCAAATAAAATAAAATAAAATAAATTATATTTTGTGAATATAAAATCTTATCAATTACCTTCTTACTTCCTTGCAGCAGCCATTTGATTCTGTTATGATACATTTCTATTGATCTGAAATACAAAAAAAAATTTAATTATAAAATATATCTGCATTTAAAAAAAGAAGTATTAAGGTAACCACATCTTGCAGCGACACTGTGCTGAATTATGTATGATGAGGTCTGTGACTACTGTAGTAGCTGTAGAGAGGTGCTTAGTATGATCTTATTCCATAATGACAGGGGCTAAAATGAACCAAAGCATTAGGTTAAATCAATCTTCTCAAAAAATGTTTATATTTCTTTTTAAAAAGTGCATAAGGGCCAAATGTAAGTATTACATTTGAAAAGACTTCTACTGACCGAGGCCTGGAAAAAAAGGGTCTCGAACTAGCAACAATGTTGAGGCTGTTATTACTGGTATTATCACTCAGACACTTGACTGCCCCAGGAAATGAATATTTTATTCTCTACTTAGATATTATAAGGAAATTAACATTTTGGTGTAAATTTTGTTGTGTATCAATACCACACTTACTCATATAACTTGTACTCAAACTCATTCACAGCACTAGCTTCAAACTGGAGGTGTTGTCCTTTAGACTCGACGGAATTAGGCCTGAAATAAAACACAAATTGAATTCATTATTAAAATATTATTACTACAACAACTAACATCTTTTAATTTAAAATTAGTATGTAACCTTAATTTCCAATACACAAGGTAACAGTACAGTTATCCTGCATATCAATTGTAAACACACACATATAACTTTCTGACCATTAAATGATAGTTTGTATCGGGTGTCACCTGGGATAAATATGTTTTAAAGTGATATAAGACAGAATTTTTAAGATGGCAACTTTAATAATGTCTTGAATGCTTCAAATTGTGTAATATTTCCAGTGCTCAAATTGAAATTCATAGTCTAATTATTAATTTTATGAGGCCTGCTTAACATATAAATGATACAGAATTAAGTTAGCATATCAGCAGAGGTTGTACACTCAACGTACTTACTTTGTTACAGCTCCTTTTACAAGCAGATCTTTGAGGGTCAATTTAAATATTTCTACACTGTGAGTCTTCAACCAATCAGCGGAGGTTTGTCCTTCGTTAAATGCAGCACGCATGTCTCTTGCTCTCTACAATTAAAAAAAAAATTATCATTATCATTATTATTATTATTTATATCATTTATATAATTTCTATTTCCTTTCATCTTGCTCATCACCCAACGGTACTGAAGAGTTGAAATTTTTTCAATTTCTGAATTGGATGTGTCATTTTAAGCTTAAAACTTCTTTAAACAACCCAATACTTCAAGCAAGTGTTTTATTTAATTCTTCCAACAGTGATATCGCTACTTGCAGGTATGAAAAATTATGTAAATTAGAAATACAAGATTATGCTAGCAGATGGGATCACCACAATGGTTAATCTCAAATTGTGAGTTACAAGAAAATAAGGTAAACAAAATATGTTAATAAAATTATAACTAAAATAAAATAAATATATCATAAATTGAAATAAATAAATAAAATAGAAATAAAATAATTAATAATTTATTTAATAATAATAATATAATACTAAATTTTAAATATTATATTTTATATAATTTATTTTAATAAATAAAATAAACAAATTAAAATCCTTTAAAAAAAAAAACAAAAAAAAAACCATTAAAGCCAGACTGTACCGTAAGGCATGCATAGGGAATATATCCTCTGCGCAAAAATTTGGCCTAGAAATCCATTCACATATTTCGGAACTTCCCCCTTTAATTAAAGATTATGCTGTTGTTCACCCTATTAAATTATTTTTATTTAAGTTAAGAAAACACCTACTTGATAATACATAAAGTTTTGTATAAATTGCAACTCCCTGATTCTGTGAAATTTCATTTTAATTATATTTCCCTTTTCAACTGCATATTTTTTTTTTTTTTTTTTTTTTTTTTTTTTTTTTTTGGTTTTTTTTTTTTTTTGTTTTTTTTTTTTTTGTCTTTTTTTTTGTGAATCTTGCATTTTATTCTATTTTACTGGACCTTTCTATTTGTTGGTCTTTGAATTGTTTTTTTATTGAATTTGTAAATATTTGAATTTTAACAATGTAATCTGTTGTTTGTACAGAGGTTGCAGACACATTCGTGTTATGGCGCATTGTTGCTGATGCAACCCCCTGGACCGTTTGATGTCAAATAAATAAATGAAAATGAAATGAAAATGAACTAAAGGCCGATTTCTGTGCAGATTTTGTCGAAAATCAGGCTTTGACCAAATCTTAATATATAACCAATGCAATTTTGCAGAAATTATGATTCCACGCACATATTTTCCTAGAGATTTTAAGTTCAAATTTGAGCTGATTTTTTTTGATATCCTCCGCACAATTAAAAAAAAAAACGGTATGGCATAAAAGCATCCTTTCTGAAAAGAGAGAGAAATAAAATAACAATCAAACTATTAAAAAAAAATGTTTACCTCTTGGTATGCTTATTTGTATGTATTGATTCAAGAACCTCTTCATGTTCCTCATCATCCTCATCTCCAGCTTCCATATTCCCCATTCCTTCTAGGCGTCTAAGTAGCTCATTTTCTTCTTCTTCATCATCAATAGCAATACTATAATCTAAATATGCATTTCTACTGTATGGATGTCTTGCACTGTGCACCATGAGAAACAAAAAATCAAATATTTAAATTAATAAGTTAATTAGTCTGTAAATGATCTTTTTTTAATGATAAAAAATGATTACTTATTAAGTATAATTTCTTCTTGCATAAATTTCAATTTTTTTAATTGCATGTACAGTTTGCGTTTCTGGAGAAAATCCATGAATGATGAATGATATGGTATAGATAGAAAGTTAAACATGTCATCAGCAACTCTGTGACAAAGTATTCAGGCAAACTCAGGAATTGGTAACCACTGTAGTGTTAAAATTTGGTGGTCCAGTACAATGTGCCGCGTGCGGTCACTGAAACAGATACAGTTCTGTCCAAACTTTCAAATTTTCTTTTAAAAATAACTGTCTGTGTTGTATTGTAGGCCTTAAATTTGCTAGAGATAGGCCTAGGCTAGGCCTACATGACTAGGCCTAGCCTAGGCTGGGGAAGTCTTGTTTGTGTTAGTACACTACAAGGCCTACTATAGATGGTCCACCGGTGCTAATTCACTTTAGTACAACCTTAACCTTAACATTAAGATAGCAAGACTGAAGTTGAGGTTAAGGGCCTAGGGTTAGGGTGGAGTACTAATAAAAAGTTCATTCCAACAATATAGGCCTAGGCCTGCTAGGGCCTAGCCTAGGATTAGATCTCTACCAATGGCAATACACTAGGCCTAACTAAGTAAGAAGTAGGCTAGGCTTCTAGCCTAGGCCAGGTTCTGGTAAAAATTAAAAAAAAAAAACCAAAAAACCAATGATTTAAAAATGAAATTTTACAGACCTAAATTCTTGTTGATCCATTGATAAGCCGTTTACACAATCAATTATAATACTCTACATTATTGACATGATTCATATAGCGCCTAGGCCTAATTATTATTGTATTCGACCGTAAAAAAATTGTTGTTGGTAACGCTGGATGGACGGTAACAAACACAGAGTGTCAACCGGTGTCAACTGAGCATGCGTGTAGACCGCGGCTCAGTAGTATGGAACGCCATTACTGACTTCACGAGCCTAATCTTTGTAGTATAAAGGCATCACTGCATTTAATGTCGATGTGTGTGGGGTCCAGTCTGGGGCAAACATTTCATAACCATGACCAACCGTGATTTTCAATTTGATTTATTTGTCTAAAAATATTAACATTTACAAGAATAGAAACAGCAGGGAACAAGCACAAACGGATCCTGAGACGAACGCCCCAAACTTTTGGATGGAAGGAATGAATGGATGGATGGATGGATGGATGGATGAATGAATGAATGAATGAATGAATGAATGAATGAATGAATGAATGAATGAATGAATGATAAAGTGAGCAATCACTGTCAATATTGATATGGAATTTTTTTTAAATGATTCCAGACTTTTTGTTGTAACCCCAGGCTCTCGTAACTAATCACGGACATTCTGTAAAGGAACTATTCTCGAACCAGATTTCTCTCCTTAATTTACCTTATGACCAATAAAAGAAAATAATTTAAAAAGTAAATAAACAAGAACAAAAACTATAAGGGCCTGTTTCTACTGGAAAGAAATAATCGATTAAAAATCGCTTTTTCGAAAAATCGCTTTTATTCTTGCAGTAGAAACGGGACCAGTTTGAAAATAGCGATTAAAAAAAATCGATTAAAAACACGCAATGGATAGCTTGTTTGAAGGGCAAATAACCGATTTTGGCTGTGCACCTTTTAGCTGCAACACAAAAAAAAAGCGATTATAAGGTGAAATGTGACCTCAGGTCAATCACTACAAAGACTAGATCGTATTAGGCGCGAACTTTCAAAAAAATGTGTCCTCTTGTTCATGTCCTAGGCCTACAAGCTAAAAACGTCAACAAACAATGTGGAGTGACGAATTCGTTTTGTAATTATTTTGTGGGGGTGGGGGGTATTGAGCCTAGGCCTCTCCGCTCTTTTGGGCCTACCGTTGTCCTCGTTTGGTCGTCGTTCATAATTGTGCCGATGAGCACAGCCGAAACATTTGCCTTCTTGCCCCACATCGTATCTTACTCCGTCA
>NW_022749908.1:0-1477 GCF_011630105.1 Anneissia japonica
ATTGGTAATTCTTCACTTAATGACTTTGTGCAATCGTTTTCAATATTGTTGTTCTGGAGCATCAAGTATATTTCATTTCATTGGACAATATATAATAAACCACATTTGTGAGGTCTCACCACGAAATGAGACGTATCGTTGGTGAAATCATATTGAGATATTCACCAAAATAGGTCAAAGGCAACATTTTTACAAAATTTTGATTTTAATGTTTTTGAATAACTTGATACTTATATTTTATGATTGTGTACATTTTAAGTGAATTTTCTTACTAAAACAGTGTTTTCTTCGCATATTCTGTAATTCTAGTCCTATTATTTGTACAGGTTATTTTATCTTAGAGGCCGATTTTCTCAAAATCTGGTTCTCATACACCTAAACTTTAAATGCTAATATCCCTGGATCTATTTATCCTAGGGAAGCCATTCAAAGACCAAATTAAAGCTTATAATGTGATATACCAAAATGTAATATTAACTCATTTTTTGATTTTCTAACGATGAGACTCATTTTGTAGTGAGACCTCACATTTATTCTTATTGGTAATTCTTTACTTAATGACTTTGTGCAATCATTTTCAATATTGTTGTTCTGGAGTATATTTCAATTAATTGGACAATATATAATAAACTACATTTATTTTTATTTAGAATATAATGAATAAGGATACAAAAAAAAAGAGAATTTATTGTTTTTACCTCTAGGACCTAAATTGGCAAAAAATATTCTTAAGGTGACTAAATGATCTAAAAGAATTGCTGTGTTAAAAGTTAGCATTATCGATATAATACAAAATGTATGTAGTTAGATTTATGCAGCACTTTATACCGAAATGCTTGGGGTATGAATTAGCTTGTACACAAAAAGATATACTGTATAGCTTTATATTCTTAGTTGTACTGTATTACCATTTGTAAATGTAGTTGTTTTGCCATTAATTACATATATTTTAGATATTAAATAAAGATATTATAGATATTTTAGATGATATTATAGATATTATATATATTTCATAGATTATTTTGTGTGTGCAAGGAATGCATTGTGGAGGAATACATTGGTAAACAAATTTCCTTGTAAAAACAGATTCACTCTTTGTTATTAATAAACATCCACAATTAAATGCTTTTGTCTTCTACCATCTGTTTGTTACAATTTTTTAATCATTACTTTTTCGCAACTCCTAGCATCAATGTTTGCAAGTCACGCTTCACTTGCTAGCAATTGAACTGTGACCCAGGGATCTGGCAATATGCTTCCTGAAATTGACTTACTCAACTCAGTGATAAAAATCCCTCCACAGATCCCTTTGATAATGGGTGTACGTCAGTGGTGGATTCAAGGGGGAGGGGGAGCCGCTGCTTCCCCTACCCCCTAAATTTTTCAAAATAGAAAAAACAGTGGAGGAAAAAAGAAAATTGTATTCAAATTTTGAGTCTGAGAGTGCCAGCTAAAGGTGCCATAATCATAAAACATA
>NW_022749909.1:0-5932 GCF_011630105.1 Anneissia japonica
ACACAATTATTCAGCAATAGATCATCATGCTAGGTTGGTCAGTGATGTCTAGTGGTGGGTAACTATTGTAAATAGTAAATAATCAATGCACAGTAATATTGTAGAGCTTACTGTAGGAAAATGTGCAGTCTTTGGAGTGGTTTTTACTGGAAAGCACATATTTGATCTTGGCTGGAATGCCTGTAACTATAGCCTACCCAACTGATTACAAATTTAATTGAGAGCTTTTACCATAATAATTTGCTAATGCTGCAAGAGATACTAGCCCCAAATATATCTTTTGAGAAATGCTGTTGTCCTACCACTCACCTATAGAACAGAAAATTTCAAATCATATGCACTTAAGCTTATCTCTACTCAATGTCTATTCTTACAGCACTATGATAACACCTTATTTTGTTTTTGATGTTTTTAAAGCAAATAGAGTCTGTATTGTTAAATTTCAAGTTGTACAAACCATTTTATGACCAAAATTAAGAAATTTATGCCATCATAGAAAAGAAAGTGTTGTTACAATGGAAAGAAACCCGAAAGTATACAAGATATGGAAAGCGGACAAGTCTGCAAAAAAGTTGGTGGGTGCCAGTACCTTTGACGAACTCTCTGAAAAAGGTATGTAATTGCTTGTTATTGTTACTTACCATGTAGTCACTATTGATCTATGTGCTTTCATAAATGACAATTTTCCTTTAGGGCATTTGTGAAATGTAAACGAATTAATAAAGCAGATAAGAAAATTAATTCAAAATAAAACTAATCATGAACGTAATAAAACAATAAACAATTTTCTTAGCTTACTTTTTCTCAAGACAACTTAAACTTTTTTTTCAGTGCAGGAGCTAGAGTACAATAAAATTTGTTTTTGAAAAAATTGTGGAAATTCTGTTTAAATATTTAGGTGAATAGAATGAAGAAAATAAATGTAGGACAATACTTTTGATCTTTTTAGTGGAAGCCAAGTTTGCTTTTAAAGGACATTTTTGCCTAGAAGATGGTACTGAGATAGAAGATGATGATGCTTTATGGTCATTAGATACTGACAAAATCATTTATCTGTGCAATGATATGCCTTTCATTCCAGGTAAGTTACTGTATGTAATTTATTAAACTTATTATAAATCATGTGAACCAAAATAAAATATTTCTCATTCAGTGCCTATCCAAAACTATGTTACTCTAGTGAAAAAATAAGAATTTCCTCAAACATCGGAGGGAAGGGAACACCCTAGCAAGCCTAGGCCTATAGGTCTAATTAGAGGCCATATTTTGTCTTTAACTCCAACTAGGCCTAGGCCAGCCTTTCTTCCATGCCAAAATTTCCCTTCTTGATATCACAAGTTATTTTTCGCCCAGCAACAACCATTCCAAGAAATCACCAATGCAAAAACTATTATTTGACCAACATCCACATATGCCTCAGATTAAGCAGTAGTCTAAAGTAGTGTAATGTCACTACAAAATCGTATTATAAAAATATGAAGAACATTCAGTGTGGAAAATTTTTGATTATTGATTTGTTATAGTATGTACATAATGTAACCACTTGCCTTTTCTCACATAGCTTTATGGCATGGTACTGTTATTTTCGCAGATTTAAATTTTTTTTTATATCTATATAAATTATTTTTTTTTGTATGAATATATCTTTGCTGTAACTCTATTGTACACAAAAACTGCAAAAATTGATGTACCATACCATGAAAATTTAAACTTTTACAGTATTCTGTAAGAAAGATATTTCACAGGCATGTCTGTTATATATAAGGGATTTGTCTAGACCTTGCAATAGTTATTTCTGTTACTATCATAAATTGTGTGGTGTCATACCCATTGTCTTTGATATGATCATCGATGTTGAAACATGAATTTGTATCTACTTTAGTCTCCTTATGTACTGTAGTATCATTGTAGCAAGATCATTGTATTATCAGACTAGATTAATGTATAATCTTATTATTTACAAAGAAAAATTGGATTTGTCGACATCGGACTCTGATGCGACCGTCCTTAATTCGTCATCTACTAGTTCGTCAGATGGTAAGTGCCATTATACAGTATGTCTTTGCACAGTAGGCCTTTCTGTACCAATTAAAGCTTATTAACACTTTGACTGCCAGACCTTTTTAATTGTACCAACGTTGACTGCCAGACATTTCAGTCAATTTGACCTTGTTTCTAGTTTTAATTGAGGACATATGCCTATGAATAAATCACATTTCTATACATCAAAATAAAGAGCAACTCATGAGCTTTAAAATGACACTATACACTTTATTCTTGCAAAAACATAAAGTAACCAAAATTTGAGTTGAATATACCTAACTTTTGAGAAAAAGCTGAGAAAACAGCCTTCCAGAAGCACATACAAGAAAAAGCATGGGGTGGGGGAGGGTGTTTTCAAAACTAAAAAATGTATGGTCCAACACGAATTTATTATTGAAATTTCTACCACCGTTGCAAAACGTCCATTTCTATCGGATTCTGAAATAAAACGCGAAAGACGGAGATCTCCGTCTTTGGCAGTCAAGCGTTGGGAAGTAAAAGACGGAGATTTCCGTCTTTGGCAGTTAAAGTGTTAACACGGAATAATATTATTATCAACAATCAACCTTTATAAACAAGATAAGCAGTATTAGTTTTTATGTACTGTAAGAGACCGGAATGTGCATGTAAATTTGGTGTTTTAAAAAATCAGGTTAGGGTTCAATTATAACACTTCCTCAATAGTTGTCTCTGTTGTTGATACTTAAAATTTAGATGTTTCAATTTATTGTATTTTGATATTACCTAATTTTCAGTTAAATACGATGTTCATGATAAGTATTTGTAATGTACCTTTCTTTTCAGGATTGCTTATATACATGTCTTTACTTTTTATTTATTCCTTTGCGTCTTGGCATTTTGCAGTTGGTAGTGTGTTGACATATTTTGTGTAAATAAAATATAGAATTAAATCAAGTAATTAAAAAGTATATTATCATTTTCATTATTATTTCCACTAAATTATTACTATTGCTGCTGCTGCTACTATTGTTACTGTACTTCTACTCTAATTGTTGCCCAATATTCTTAAAATTGTATTGTGTTCAAATTTAATAAAAGCTTCATGAATAGACACAATTCGCTTCGTCAGTCACATGACCTGGAATGGGTATTTGGGTTTGTTTACATCGCCAGACGACAGTGTTTAAGCATGGCTTCGCCGTGCTATTGTTGTAGGGCCCATGATAAATGCTGTAAATGTTGGCTGCAACGAGAATTTAGATTCAGCAATTCATTGAGAAATGTTCCAGTATTTAATTTCCATACACTGTCGGATTGGTTTAGTGAAACTCCGAAAGATACTGGGAGCAAAGCCTGGACGTTTTTTAAAGAAGGGCACGTAGGCCTAGGCCTATAGTACACGATTGCCATGTTGCCCATGTTGATTTAACCCGAACGCCGGCTGAGGTGCTTTTAGGCTTCAGGCAAATATTCGAACATATAATTTTCTGAGTATTAACAACATGCGAGTGTTTTTAGCCTATGTTCATGCACAAATTTTTCCCGGCCAAGGTTTAAGTGTTAGTTTCATGTGCCTTCAGGCTATATGGGTGAGGAGAGTGAATCAGCATAGATAAACCTAGACTAATGTAGGTCTAGGCCTACGCTAGAGCCACATTTGTCGACAATCCTAACAAAAAAAACTAAATTATTAATATTTTTAAAAAGTAAATTACGATAGCCTACATGGAGTTTTCTTAAAATAATTACTGCATAAATCATTGTTAAACAACTATAATAGGTCTATTTACCTTATATTTTACTTAATTAATCCCTGTCAAACATCTCCCAACCTAGTTTACTAATGGTTTACTGTACTGAATTCGTCGCTACGTTCTGTTTGTTTACATTCAATACCCAATCTGGATCACGTGACCACAAATTGCAGACCAAGCGAATTCTGTCTATTGCTGATAATAAGTTTACCGGATGTGTTTTTTTTTTTTTTTTTTCAGAAACCTCAAAAAATTCAGGACTCTTCCCCATACCACTAGAAAGATTCCCATATGGCTTTCGTCTCAGCTTAAATAAAAGAAATAGGCCATCACCAAGCGATAAAAGGGGTGCAGCAAAAGTTTTGGCAGACAAAGTTGTTGAGTTGAATGGAGCAAAGGGTAGAAAGGTGTTTTTTTCAATTGCAAGAAATGTTGTTGAACTGTCTCCAAAGTCATTTTCTACTGACATTGGAGATGGCATAGAAGCGTTTGCAGGTTTGATAGAAAATGCCTACTATAACCATCCTGTAGTTCGGCAACGATCTAAAGGAAGTTTGAAGTCAAAACTGCAAAGAGATGAAAAGGGAAGCAGAAAAAGAAAAGGCAGCAAAGATGCATACGGATGTGTCGAATGGCAACCAGACAGCTACGGCGATGATGAAACAGAAGATTCTCAAAATCAAAAGCAAAAATGGCTACAGCAACAAAGTACAGTTGAAGAAAAGGATTTAATGAAGATTAAAGAATATATGACTATAACATATCCCTCACAGCGATTTTTCATAAATCAAGAGCCTGCAAAGTCCATGGAGTGTGTTCGAGAGGAATGGCCATTCCTTTTTGATGTTCCACATTATGAAGCCCACTTTTGCAGATTGACTGGGACCAGTCCAGAAATATACCAAGACAACATGGAAAAGAAATCTCAGTTGCTTTATAAGTTTTTCATGGAACCCAATCAGTCTGAACACTTTAAAAAGTGGCAAACAAGCATTGATGAGGCCAAAGTTGTCACAGGAAATAACTTACCAATAGTAGGAGGAGTAGTGTTAATGGCGATGAATTATTTCAAAGAAGACAATAAGACACTGTTCTTCGAAGTGGATGTAAGTACCAATTTGCTATTTCTATACTAAATTTTAATTTTAAAGTGGAGTTCTTAAATACTGAATGTGCATATTTTTATTTTTATTTACTGTCTGTATAATTACTTTGCTTAATAAATTTTTACATTATCTATTTACTATTGAAAAACTGTATTATGCTGGCTACTGAACATGCAATCTCTTAAAAAGAAGATAAACATTGTGTAAAAGAAGTTTTTATAATTGAATGAATGGTTTATTTGTTGAATAAATAAACAGAAACTATGGACTAGCGACCATTACAGAATTAGGCACTTGCGCATATCGTAAGATAAACTTTAGCAGACTGTAGGAAGGCAATCCGCATTTTTTTTGTGGGGTTTTGGGGTGGCCAAATGACAAAAGAGCTCAACATAATCTGTCTCTTATACACATCTAGATGTGTATAAGAGACAGATGTAAATGGGTTTATATTTAGCTTAGGCCTAGGCCCTATTATTTTGTGAGTTACGCCCCTTGGTCTTGGTGAACCCATACGCAGGCGTAGAATAGGCCCTAACCAGCCCTAACCATGGAGGAATTAGACTTTAGTTCCTCCATGCTCTAACTAACTAGGCCTAGCCTAGGCCCTAGGCCTAAATTATTGTTAGCCCAGGCCTACAGCATTATAATAAATGTAGGCCCAGGAATGGAATTATTTTGAGCTGATGGAGTTTTGCACAACAATATCAACTAGTTAATTGTGTTTTAATATCAATTATCTTAACAACGACTTATGAACAAGCTAGATAATGCATATGAATGTGATTGCCCCAGACGTACGTGATTAAACTTAAAAAAATAATGTCGCACTTTTCGAAGAATACGGGTCGTTTCAGCCCCGAGTCGATTCGGCCATATTAGAAGGCCGAAATGACCTGAGTCGTTGCGCCCTATAGTAAGAATTTCGATTGCGATTAACAGCCACAGTATGGAGCGCCAAGTAAGCACTGCGGTTTATTTGGGTTCTGAATTTTTAAAGAGGTTTTTTTTGTGTGTTTTAGTATGATTTATTTTGTCTTTTTTACGATCCTTGACTATACATAATAC
>NW_022749909.1:7595-33441 GCF_011630105.1 Anneissia japonica
ACCTAATATAAGACATTTGTGGATGTACAGATTTTACCTAAATGTACAACTGCTGTCTGTTGACTTACAATGAATTATTGACAAAAAATGTGTGAATATACTGACTAATGTTGCTGATACACAACAATTGTCTATAAATTTACATTTTTTTTTGTGAAGCCACCAACAACAAAATGTAAATTTCCACAAATTAGTTATTTATAAACAACAACTGTCTGTAAATGTACATTAACGTTCATGAAACAATTAACAACAAAAGGTGTGTAAATTTACACAACCAAAATTTACAGACATTTTGTTATAAAACAACAATATGCACATTTTTAAACAAACAATATTTGTTATTTTACAACACTGGTGCTTGAAACAATTGACAACAAATGTTATGTAAATTTACACAACTTAAATTTACAGACATTTTTTCTGTTAAAAAACAACAATTGCACATTTTTAAACAACAGAATAGTTGTTATTTGACAACAAAAGTTGTGTAAATTTACAGAAAAATTTTTAACAGTGTACATAATGGTACAAACATAATACTACGGGTTGATAAATTCTAGAAATTAG
This sequence comes from Anneissia japonica, assembly GCF_011630105.1. NCBI lineage: Eukaryota > Metazoa > Echinodermata > Crinoidea > Comatulida > Comatulidae > Anneissia > Anneissia japonica. Next base: position 8,166 of record NW_022749909.1, read on the forward strand.
CAAACAATGGCCAAAAAACGGTGAACAGCTCCTCCCTACATGTCTACCAAGGGAAAGAATGCCAAAGAAGCTCAAGTCAGGTATTGCCAGATACCATGACAAGCTCTTTGCGTTTGCAAAGAAAGAGGACAATCTATTACATAAAAACCTAGTGATGGCTGCATCACAGGAAAAAGATGAAGAAAACCGAGAGGGTGAGTGTTTTAGTGTGTTAAAAGAATAAGTTACAATGGTCATTGATCTTCAAAGTCACCATTGTTTGTGATTTTTATACAATGCACAAGTCCCCATATAATGTATTTCATACAGTATTACATGAGTCCTTTTTGTAAAGAATAATGTCCTGTGGATTGACAACAACATAATTCTATTTATTTTATTTCAACAAAAGCTTGATCCTTAGGGACCCTCAATCAGTAAACCCCTGTTTTTCCTGGAAAATACACAAGATGCAACATTTATTTACCTATTATGTATTTCTTATTCATTAAGCTGTACAATAATAAAAAATATACCTACTGTAGAAGGTACACATTAATATACATTACATTTCAAGATTTTACATATATTAAAGCCCCTCTGACATGCTATTTTGAATTTTATTTAATTGCCTATAGTAAATTATACTTACTGTATTACTATATGTAATTTGAATACACAAAAAAATGTTTTTTTTTTAAAACTGAAAATTGATTAAAAAATGCCACCTCCAGCATTGCTCAAAAATGAAACAAAAAAGGTAATTTGTCCAGTGTCGGAAGGCACGCTTAGAACAACGCTATGTGCGCAATTAATAAGGAAAAGTCTGTTGCGCCGTTAAAGCCTGTTGATCGTTGAGTTTCTGCGAGTTGCGTTGTGTTGAAAATCATTGAAGTTGAGCATACCTCAACTTAAACAATTTTTCAACTCAACTCACTGCAAATCAACGATCAACAGGAACGACCAACAGGAAAACATGCTTTACTGTATGTCTGGTATATTTTGAAGATAACAATTGTTGGATATCATAGTTTAACAGTGTAAAAAATATTTAAAATCATTTGGGCCATAAGAATATATTTAAAACATAAAAAATGTAAGTTGTGAGTTGCACAATTTTGAAAAAAAAAAAAAATTAAAAATTGTATTGTCAAGTTTTAATATGCTGTATTTAATTACAGGAAAAGTATACTGTGCATCAATTGCAGTACAGTAGTTCCCATTCTACTCAGGGAGAAACTAGACCATCTCTTAACCGAAAAGGTAAGGTGAAAAGTCTTGGTATTTCTTAAACGAGACTTTTTTATACCTGGTTTTGCAAACACTCCGACTCAGAAAATTAGGATTTGAAATAGAAATAAAATTTCATTTTTGGCCTGTTAGTGAACCCTTGACAAAAATAATTCAAAATTTGGAATAATAAATGTTAAAATTACATTTATTCCAACCTCTGATTCATGAATATTTTTTCTGAAAATGAAAATATTGTTAGTAAATGTTATTTTAAATATTTTTTTTTCACATTAATAAATAATAAAAGTAGATAGGACTTGGTAATTGAAAAATAAAATTTTATTTTTATATTTATTCCGACCTCCTTTCAGCTGATTGTCCCAAAAAGTTCGCAAAACAAGGTAAATAAAAAGTTTTGTCTTAATATGATTTTGTAAAATAAACTTCTTTAAAGATTATTGTCCTTGAAAATGACCAAAGAAATTATAAAATTTAAATTTGAAGTTAAATTGCTAATTTTAAAGTATCATAAAAGTTACCAACTTGCGTTTAGAAATAAATGCATTAAGAAATTGTTTAGCCTAATTTTTGCACCACAGAATGCTAAAATTCATACAAAAACCTCCATTGGCTGGCATCCATCTACAGTATAATTTTTACCTGTGTCCCAGCAGAAAGAAATTTCTATGCTCAATTTGATAACTTTTATGCGAAAATCGCGGGTTTCTCCCGATTTTTGAGGCCGTCTCCCGCCCTCCCGATTTGGATTAATATCTCCCGATTTTTAAAAATATACCGAAAATTTCACGAAAAATGTGATTTCCACGATGTCATAGAGCAATGAAACAAAAATTCTTATCTTAAGCCAATATACTATGGCGCTCGCTCAGCCATAAAATGTCATAAACAAGGCCAGGGAGTTGTTATTTAAGTTGTTTATCAAAATAACAACTCCAGGGCAAGGCAGGCATGGTAGAACCATCCTTGTTTATCCTCCATGTTACGATCTTTTGCATCCAGCGCCGACCTCATTCAATGAGATGGCTGTCAGTTGAGTAAATAAATTTCAACAAATTAACGAAATCAGAAATCACATGGGAATGGATGGGTCCCAAAGTTTTCGCCGCGAAGATTTGGAACAGAATCGGTGCATAAAAAAATACTTTTTCTTTCAAGTAAGCCTCAGTTCTTTAATAAAAAAAAAAGTATAGTTAATAGGTTTTGGTACTAAGCAGTCTTCCGAAAAATGAAGTTTATTTTAATATCGATCCCGAAATACATGTAGGGCTTAGGCCTAGGCTCTATCTGCACTGCATGGTATGTACTGTATGTGTGTTGGGTTGGGTGGGCGTCTGTGTGTAGTGGTGGTCGTGACTCTGCGGCCTTAGGCCTAGTTACGCACGTATAGATGGAGCCTAGCGAGGCAGGATTTAATGTTTTTTCATGGCATTATGTACCAGTTATTATAGACTAGACGTATATAAATGCTGACTTAAAACATGTAGTATGATTTACTAACTAAATTAAAATATATATATATATTTTTAAATTTTTCAGCAAACGTGTGAATCTTGCAAGTTGTAGTTACCTTGCTAGAATTCTATGTTTTTGATGAGATGTAATAAATCAGCCATAGCCTCTAACATGCCAATGAACCAAGCAAAGCCTTGTTGACTGCTGCCAAGAACGCTTTACTAGCAAAATGCTAAATAAATAATAATATTTATAAATTTATATTTTAGGCCAACTGCAATGTGTAAACAAATGTAAAATTGTTAAATAAAAGTAAACAAATTGATTTACTTTTCTTCATTTTGTGTAATACTTTCATGTTGCACAGCGCGTTGTAAAGCGTCACAGTGCGTCGCTACAGGAGGCGATCGCTTCATGAAAAAAATCTCCCTATTTTTTTGTTTTCAAACTTGGGATCTCTGCTTCAACATTAGCAAGTTAATTATAAATTTTAAGATTTGTATTGTCATTTCAGGGAACAATACATTACCCAGACATACAGTACACTTACTTTCATTTTAATTTTTTGCAGGACTCCAACATGAACCTGTACATCAAGCAGGCTGAGGGATCATTTTTGATGATGTTGGGAGGAGAGACTATTTACCAGTTGAAACATTTGTTGTCTTCTTTTGAAGTATTTTTCTCTTGTTTTTATGTGTTTAACATATCTTATCCAAAATGTCTCCTCAAAACAATGCAGTTTTTTTAACGTCCAATTTTAAACATACAAGATAAAGAAAAATGTCATCCCAGTGTCTGCGGACTCCTCAAAAAACTGACACATTAGATGACTTAACAATAGAATAATTTTACCAAAGCTCGACCAATCCTAAATAATATATATCTGCAAGTGTATTGTGTGGTTTATGAATATGAATTATTTTAATACCATTATGTTTATACGTCCATTTCATTGACAAGTAAAACTAAATAAAAAATGTTTTGTCTGGTGAATATGTACGGTATTTTTTCGCGATGACATTGCGACGGGGCCTTTGAGGTTTAGTCAGTGATAACATCCGCCAAGTCTTGGGTACAATGAACGTGCGATGACGAGGGCAAACTTTTTTGGTACTTAAGTTGACACTGATTCGAGAACAAGGAACTTACCGACAAGATGACGCTCGAAGTAGATCACAGATTTCAATACAAATACAAATATGAAAAGGATTGGCAGGCTGTCAAAAAAGTGTATTCGTATCTGGCCACGCCAACAAAGAGATCATGGCACGAAAAGGCATGAACCGAAATGTGTTGATGCTCATCCTGCATTTCGAAGACGAGGAGATACCACTACCAGATCTGGAACCGATAGTCAGAAACAGGAGTGTGATCGTCGAACGGCTTCTTTGCAACTTCAAAATTATCGCTGAAGTCGATTGCTGAACAAAAAGATATTGGCAAGAAAGAAGATGAGCAGGGAAAACGATATTTACTGAATCAACAGTCTGTTCTATTGTACATAGTCTCGTTCCCTTTGACGAGCACGAGGGAGCGTGATTCCCGGAATGGGGTTCCGCACCTCAAGAGTTAGCTGACACCTTGATGGTGGACCTGGCAAAAGCTGTAATAATAATAATAATAATAATAATAATGAAATTAAAATACTGCACAGGCTTATTTTAATTTTAATACACTTTAAGAGGCTATTTTTCGTCTTGATTTCAGAGGTCAAAAAACATTTCAGTGGTGTAGAATACAGTAATTCTTTAAGATCATTTTCCAGAAAAATAATGTGATACGACCCTCTGTTATGGCTCTAAAGCTGTTCTTATTTTTGTTGGTTACGCACCATTGATTTGGGTAGATTGTCAACACTTTAAGATGTGTACCGATTCATGGAAAAGAGTAAATGTATTATATACAGTATTATTCTTTTTTCTTTTAAAAAAAAAGAAGAAAAAAACAACAAATCAAGAAAGAAAGAACACCACAGACCTTATCACTCATTGCCTAGTCTATATTGATTCAATTAAATTGCTAACAACCGTTGAAAAAGACGACCCAAAATGTTGTTTGAGGTGCGAGAAATGCAGATAAAAATAAAACAGAATTTGATATATAATTTGATTTCTTATACAGTATTTACTTACCTTTTTTAGGTAGTGGTGTGACAAATGAGGATTTAAAAGACCTCTGTTATGAAGCTTTGGGAGAATTAATTCCAACCCAAGGTATTAAAGGCATCCTCTTGAGATCCCGGATATGGAAAGCTATATCTGCAGTAAGTAATGTTTTATTACATTCACTAATTTTGTCTGCTTTGGCTGCCATGTATTCTGTATATTATTGCAGTAAAATAAGAGTGGAATAACCAACAGGCTGAAAACATGGCCTTAAATGAAAATTGTTAATGAGGTGATATATATTCCCTTTATCTATTTATTGGGTCAAATCTATAAATGATGTAAATTATTAAATTAATCATTTAAATTATTTAGTATAGTAACAGAATAATATTTTTAGATCTTATTTTCTTTAGGAAACCAATGAAGAAAAGGCAACAACCTCTTCTATGCTTGGTACAACCAGTGCAGTGAAGACATGTCCCGACAAGGAGTTTGAGCAATCTTCAACATCGTCAGTGGAACCTCCGTCAGTGAAGAGACCTTAGTTGTCTCACGCGAAGTCACCGGAATATACTATATACCAAGATACAAATGTCGACTTTGCGGCTAAATCTGGAACAATACCGGTTGAGCTACGACATAGAATAATACGAGGAACAATAAATAATATGGTCTCTGTTGCTTACAGTCCTCCGTGGAATCGCCAACCTACCAATAATGAAATATTAGAAATGGCTAAAAGCGTCAAGTCAAGTGCTCAATAATCAAGTAATCAAGTTCTGGCAATAAGAAGGCTGTTTTTCAAGAAATGGCCGAATGTCTGCACCGCCTTGGTCATTCAGAAAAGGGCGGCCATCATGTGCAAACCAAAATAAAGGGACCCAAGGCTTCTTTGATGTGATCAGTTTTGAAGAGTTATATAATTAAGACTAATAGCTGGATCTTCATCAAATGACAATTCTCACCTATTTATAAAACCAATTTTGTAAACAGAACCATCAATTAAGTATCAGTTTTACCTCCCAAAGTTTTGGAAGCCTGGATATTATTTGACCAATAGAAACTCCCAAAAGTGATGGTCAAGTGATTAGGGTAACATGACATCCCTCAACCAATAAGAATGACCACCACACCCAAAGTGGTATCTTTAGGAGGCAAGCATAGTTATCGTAAAGAGACCTCCTTCTGATGCCTTAAGGCAACGCCAAATCAACCAACTTGTAAATATTGTATATGTAGTCACTAGTGAATAAAGTACACATATAGTACAAGAAACAATATACTGTCTCCGAGTTAAACTTTAGTATCACCAGGGTGTAAAGAAGTACAGAAACAGGAAAAAACTTGAGTGAGCAAAATCTACCCAACAAGAACAACAATACACACACCCAATTACATAACAATATGGAATACCTGCTACCAGCCAATGTTGGGCACTTTTTTGCCCACTTTTTGGCAACGTTCGCATTTTTAAAAAAGAACAGATTATTGACCAACCACTCCCAAGAAACCAGGCACAAAGTGTGCGGCCTGCACCATTCTATGGGTGGACCTCACTGAAATTTGACACTCAATCGCCGCCATGCAAATACAAAGTGCTGGCCTTGCTGGCCCCTTGAGGTTCACTAACCCTAAAAAAGTATGTTATCAATGTAATCAGGACATATCAATTTTCCCCCAAATTTCTAAAACGGTAAACCCCTGCCACAAGAGTAGGCAGCGTAATTGTGATGTAGCATGGGGTTTATTCCATGATTTGGTCAGATTTATGCATGAATTTGCTATTTCAATCATTAGCCATGTATGCATGTCAATGGCATTGCCCTATTTTATATGTTGTTTTACAATTGGACAGCCTTGCTTTCTTCCATATATTTTGATAGCAATCATTCCATTGATTCAGATTTCAGTGGTAGGCCCTGTTTTTGGAACTTGTTATTTATTATTTATCTTTACATGTCAATCGTTGGGACAACAAGGGAAGTGAGGTACTAGTTTGATAAGAAGATAATGAGAAGAATTTGTATAGGAATGGAAGGCATGTGGTTGGAACATAGATAACAATAATGGGAAGTTTCTACTTGGACACCTAAGAAAGTGTAAATCTATCCAAGTGGGACTTGGGTTGTATTCATATATTTTCATGTACTTTTAGTGTAATAGCTGCTAGTGGGACTTGGGCTGCTCTACATCTTTTACTACATTTCTGAATATTAAACTGCATGTAGAAATGATACGCTACCGTCTATGTGCATATCATTGTGTTAGCTTCCGGACTGGAATACTAGGCATCGTCAGACCAACACAGAGACATTCACTATTTGGCTCTACAAACACTACTGTGGTAAAACTTTAATGAAATTGACGAATCGCCCTTTGACACGCCTCCTAAATTACAACTGTTAATGTTGTGGACACACATTTAAATCAAAATTGCAACCAAACTCACTTGAAATTTTAACGGCTAGTGGGGAATCAATGCCTCATTTGGGAAAAGTCGACGTTGATATTGAAATTAATGGTGAGCAGCAATAGTGTTCTTTTCCTGTATTTGTTGTGCCTTCATCAGAAATCCTGATATAAATTACCCGTTCTCATTGGCACTAATATTCTTTGTCTACCAAATACTTTGGATCAGCCTAAACAGCAAGATTGATATTTAGGTAAAGCAATCTACAAAATATCACAAATCTAATCATTTAAGAGCAGCAAAAAAAAAAACTGAGCGTATAACAACGAATACAGACATTAGCAGAGCTGGGGAATTAAAGCAGACCTTCAAATCTATCATTTCAGTGTGTTTCTGTTCAATGTGTAAGGTTTGCAGAATAGGTAAAATTAGACTAGATACATCCTCACTATGGAAGGCGGACTAGGTCGCTTATAATGTCATATCTGGTAATAATACTAATGTCGCTGTTTCTTTATTTTGTTGAAATAGGGAGAGCATAAAAACATATTTTTGAAATTTTGAAAGTATTGGACTATTACCTCAATCCCCCTCCGATACACCACTAATGTGTACATTTTATTTGAATTATTATCTGTGTATCGTGCAAAATTTAACAGTAATGATGTTTACACAAAATTTATACTGTACACGATATAAAATCATTCTGTTTCGCATGGAAGGTGGTCGATTATAAGAATTCACACAATGTGAGGTACAAAATTAAATGGATGTTGGGGTCTCAGGTAAATATTTAAAAAAAATGATTGCTTTCCAGACGTAAAATACTACAAATAATTCAAAATTGTAAGGCTTTTGGCATGTAGTCGATTAAAAAAGGTAGTTGCCAACGAGAGGCGGTTGGTTGCACACAGCGGTTTAACTGTATATTTTATAATTATTATTGGTTAAACACAGGTTATGTGGAATGTATTACTGTTAAATAGACTATTCCACGGTAATTTAAGAACTAGTCAACAATTGCTAAATAATATTTTTCAGCAAAGAAAGAAAATAAACCTAGGTCCGCCATGACTGGACGTTGCATTTGTTAAGCTGAGCCATGGTCACACGCAAGTTCTTGTAGACACTGCCTCTTTGTAATGTGGCTTATGCAGGTCTACTGGCACATTTGAGCACTAGAGCGAAGATTTGTTTGTAGAGGCTTGTTTGTGATTGATATGTATATGTCTGCTACTGCTGCATAGCCTATTAGGCCTAGGCTACACCAGTCTAGGCCTAGGCAGAAAAAAAAACCAAAAAACGGTTAAGCCCTATTCTCTCCACTTTTTGAAATATTCCAAAATTTGTATCTCATTAACCTTTCCCGAGTTTATTTTCGAACAAATTTTTGTGTCTTGAAAAAATCAGCTAAACAGCATATCAATGTTTTTTCCCTCCGGAGCGCGGATTTAACACTTTCATTTTATGGTCTAGCAAAATGAACATTGTATATAATGAAATAAATAAAAGCCAGATGAAAATGTTTTAACATTTATAACACACAAACAATTAATCTTTTTTTCTATATATAAAACTAAAAGCAGTTTCCAATTTGATTGGATTACCAGGAAGAGATTTTTCCTCATAAGACAGGTTGCCATGACGTTGTCTCCCCTCCTTCTTGGCTCATGCTTGGCATCAAAGCAGATCGTGTCAGACCCCAAAATTTCTCGGGTCTTAGCTTGCGTTTTGTTGCTTTGAACTTCCACCCCATGTGACCTGAACAGTGGCGACACTGAATGATTGTCCATGCATACCTGCCAAAATAAATGAAATACTAGCATAAAAGTCAAATTATAATAAGCCTTTGACAAAAAGTAGATAAGATATTATGTAGTATAGTGGAGTAGTGGTTTGGCACAGCGGGAACGGTTTGGTTTCCCAACCTTAACATCTGGATTTCCATCCCTCTCGCTATGAATTTCACTTGTGTCCTTGGTTAAGGCACTTTATCTGTATTGCTTCTCTCCACTAAGGAGTATAAGTGGGTACCTGGTAGGGGTAAATGACAAAATGCGCTGATGTAGCAACGTTGATGATGCTGCAACATTATGGAATACTCCCCTAGGGAGGTTAAGTCTGTGCTCCATAGGCATTTAATCCAATAACAGGGCTAATGAATATGTGAAGTACATAGAGGGCTTAACAATATGTAGCAATAAGTACAATTATTATTATTATTATTATTATTATTATTATTATTATTATTATTAAGAAACATAAAACATTATTAAGAAGACACAACAATAATTGTTACTTAACCAATATCCTGAGGCGCGTGGAACGGAGAGAGTAGAGAAAACAGTAGAACTTATACATACTGTTTACAGGTAAAAGAGTAACATTCCATGTGGCAACCACTGGTCTTTTCCTGTATTTTTAGGCAACATTTTAAATTTCAATTGATTATTTTTATTGCTAGTGTTTCATATTTTTACAGTGGAACCAAAAATTCCAGCACGTATTAAAACTAACCAACATTCTATTTTGTTTGTCCTTTTTTTTCTATATATAATTTTTCATCTTAAATAAATTATAACATATTAATATTTATTAGGCCAATAGCTATGAGTGATTCTTCCTACTAATGATAAAAATTGGATTCCATAAATTACAACACTGTTGTTACAGAAATCACTATGCTACGTAACTGTCACTGAAGCAATCAAGAAATGGCAGAGTTTCTACCAGGTTCAACTCTTCTGATATACTGGCAAAACACTATTAAACCATTGACCTATCATCATCCAATGTTTCAAACTATAAGTAGCTATAATGAAAAAAAAAAAAAAAACATTCACAATAGCATCTAATACTTACCCAGGAAACCAGCTGTTTTCTGTTGATGGCCGACCAATCAAATTGAGGTTTTGTGCACGGTAGAGAGTCAATGTTTCATGGATGTATCCACCGGGATTGACATAGGCTGCCATGGGGCCATCTAAAGACATGCTATAAAACATAAAAATTCTGCAATTCATTGACAATACATTAATTGATTCCTTCATTGACAATTATGGTAATGACAATATTTTATGTTCTTAATGGTAATAAAAAAATAAAAATACAAATACTGGGAAAGAATATACAGCTATTGACTGCTCACGAGGAGAATGGTGGAATCTATTGCCCCGATGTGATTTGGAAATCGTAGCCTATCTTCCGGAGGAAAGATAGGTCGGTCTCCACATCACCTCTAAATTGTCATATTTTCAGGAGGGCTATGTCCCTTGGACATTTCAAGAAGTTTTTAGCGATGCCTGACCACGCCCACTTTTTTCTCATCGAGAACATCAGCCCTCCCTTGGAACCCTCCCATCGGGGAAATCCTGACGCTGCCACTGATCAACAAGGGGCAATACCATGTAGATTTCATCGTTCCCCAAATCTAGAGCAGTCAATATTTGTTTTATATAATTGATACATAGATTCTACAAGGCCCAAAAAAGTACTATACTTCCTATAGCCTAGCCTATAGAGCCCTACTAACTAGGGCCTAGGCGATCAAAGCCTAGCTCTTCTTCACTCATTTCCTCAATTTCAATATTGCAATATTTGTCAACAATTGACAAGACACTTAACTTGTCTTTTTGGTGCTCTTGCTATCTGCTTCGTCACAAAGTATACTGCGATTCGGAAGAATGCATTATAAGCGAAAATCATAGTTTTAAGATATTGAACAAAACGCGTTTCTTATTAGACTTTTGTCATGGAAATGAATTCTATTGACTTTTTGTGTAAATGTACTTAACTCCACGACAGAAAAACATACTAAAGTACTTTTTGATGATTTTCTTTCCCTATAACTCAGTCAAAATGGACATAATGCATTCTTCCAAATTAAAACAAAAGTCAATGAAGCATGAAAAATCTGATGGTAGGCATTATATCCAGTTTTGCCAGTAGGAGGGCATGCTTTAGACTTCAGGTATAATGAAAAATAACAAGTTAGAGTGATTTTTCACCAGGATTTTAGGGGTTTAAATTCCATTATATTTCTAAATAATGTAAAAAAGAAAAAAATATATTTTTTAAGGTTTTTTTATATTTAAATATTATTTACCAATATTATTGCATTTACGCTCATAAAAGATTTACAAAATGTGTGTGATCTGCGCAATGGTGGGGCCTACAGGTTTGCACCACACGACAGGTCAAAACAGTACTATTTTTAAGGGGAATAGTATTTTTACAGGGGAATAGTACTTTTTATTGCCTGCTTCCTAACCAATCAGATGCCTAGAATCTACCTATGAGGTATATAATATTGGATATAATACTACAATATTGATAATAATGATTATAAAAATTAATTATAATACTAATAATGGTAACAATTATATTAACTTCAATAAAAAAAATGTTTAAATGATGATGACGATGATGATGATGAAGAGTAATAGAATTAACACGGCAGTAGTGAAAATGATGGTGGGAATTACGATGATGATTTAAGTATGTATTAAAATATCAAGGTATTGTACTGTCGAAACTGATGATGGAATAATTAGTAAGTTATGAGATAATTAAAGAATAATGGGTGGTAGTAGTGGTGGTTGTAGTAGTAGTGGTACATTAAAGTACTAGTACTCTATGTAAAGCTCGGCTCGGTTTCCACAGAATCGCTCACCCTATCGGCGACAGTCGCCAACAGCTGTGAAGTTGAACTTGATTCAAATTGGCCGATTGCGTTGCAGACAAAACAGGTGAATTCCCGATAGCATCGGGGCAACTAGCAATGCACCCCAATTAGTCTGCAACACAATCGGCAAAGTTGAACCAGATGCAACCTTTCCGATACCTGTCAGCAACTGTCGCCGTTAGGGTGAGCGATTCTATGGAAATCAGCTAATAGAAATTGTAAATAACATACCAGAAGACATCATTTTTGTTGGCAATCTGAAGGCCACATCCTTTACAACATAATACGGTACACTATGGGGAAAAAATTTAACATGAATTATTTAATAAGCTAATATGATGTCATCACTAATGCACTAATTCTCAATTAGTGCACACTTTGACATCTTTGCAACTTCAAACATGTATGCTGAGACCCATAAATGAATCAAACTCCGCTACATGTGAGCTCTAAGCGAAGCGATGCCGGCTGCTGGTTGTTGGTGGCAGTCTAAACGGATCGTCGTTAAAAACAATCCCAAGATTCAAGACTTTATTTATTGTCATATACAAGCAAAAATACATGTAATTTGCTTTCCAGACCAAGGAAGAGACACAAATATACAGCACATAGAGATTAAATTACAAGACAACTATATATACAGTGCAAACAAAATATTTAAATTAATAATATACAATATATACAATAGAGTGACAAAAGATTAAAACAAGTTGCATGACGTATAGGTAAATAAGTTATGCTATTGACGGCAAGGATATGAGACCATCTGGTGACTATCTGTTGCATGTGCATCGTGGCAATGCGTTCTCCATTAGAATTGCCAATGACCGTCAATAAATAATACATACAATATAACAGTACATACCTTCTTTAATAAATCTAGCTCACATCTCATTCTTTGCACGGATGAGTTCACCTTCAATAATGAAAGTCGTTGACTGTCATCTATTGGAATAATGCTTGCAACCCAGAAAGAAAAATCTGCAAACAAATATTTCAAATTTAATAGTCAGATTATCAATTTTTATTTGACAAAAACATGTGACATATATGGTTATGATGACATCATCACACTATGACCATAAATAGGCACATCATGACTATATATGGGCAAACAGTTACTGTATAGTATTTATCAAATGAAATATGATGGTGTGGAAAGGGATTTAAATACACTGAAATAAAAAAAATGATGTTCTTGACAGTACCTGATGGGTTTTGTGGGATTGTGTTAAGTTTAATTGAGCCCTCATACCAGCTTCTCAACTCTTCCTTAATCAATGCCATTAAGTACTCCTGAGTAAGTAAACAAACATAAAAACCATTTGACTACTTTAATAGAACTTAGAATCACTAAAAGTGTTTCATGAATTTAAAATGAAAAACAACTGCCTCTGATTATAATAAAAAATGTCAACAAACATGTTTAACATTTTGATACTAAGCATGTTTCACTAAACACCTTAACGTATGTAGCTTTAGTATCTACTGTAATCAAGAGAAATTATATACATAATGCAAATATAATATTTTATATTTACTATAGATCTGAAAAGATTTTATGCAGATACTGGAAAAGAGTTTATTGGGTAAATTACAAAATAGAGCAGCATGTGTTATTCTTGTGGCTACTCACTGAACAAATTTAGATCAATTGCATACTTCTCATGGTTGGTCTTTTGTTTAATGACAGGAGAAATGAGCATTTTATTCACCTTAAATGCTTAGTCCTTTTTCTCCAAATACTTTCATTTCAGTTGACTTCAGTTAATTTTGCTCAAAGTCAGAACTGAATCTGGTAAAGGAATATCACTTTTAGTGGTACTCTAAAGTTGGAATTGTTGGGAGGAAGGGGGTAGTGATTTAAGTTATCTCCTTTTTTTTTTATTATTCTTCTATTTTAATTGTGAGACGCAAAATAAGATGACATTTCGAAGCTCTTTGAAGGTGTCCCGATTCTTTTATTACGTCGGTCATCACAATATGGATAGTTCCGAAATCAATCGGAAACTAATGCATAACCAAAAGGTGCAGAAAAGAAAAAACAAAACAAAACCCTGTGATAAAAAAGATGTATGAAACAGCTAAAATGCTAAACAATACTTAAGTCGACCCTATATATAAAATAAAGGAAGTACCTTTTAACTTTTGAACAATTAAATAATACTATTATCATAACAAATGATAATTAATGTAACAAAATGTCGGTATAAAAAAAAGCATAATGGTGAACTAAAATTACTAAATGATAAATAATTAAATCTCATAAACTGAAGAAAAAGATGTACTGTATATAGCACACATGTGCTATGTCTAGGTTTCACTTAGTAAACAACTTCATGTTTTAAATATATAAACAATTAAAAGAAAGGTAAGTTAAATTGATAAAAAAAGATTAAAAGTAAAAGATAAGTCTACGAACTTTGACCTTCCTATTCAGGCTATGCTCTACATCAGCAGATGGTAAAAGTGTAGCATTTTCCTCAACTATCTCAAGGTCAATTGCCTTGACCACATACCACTGGCTAAAACAATTAGTGCATTCATAGCACTCTTAAAAGTAAGGTTACTATTAGTTAGCATAGGCTACAAAAAATACAAATCACTTAATACAATTATAAATAAGTATAGAAACATCATAAAACTTCATTTAGAGAGATAATTAATATAAGCATAGGCCTAAGTATATTTACTATATACTAACACGTATCAATATGATAAATTTATCCGTCAAATGCCTTATTTAACTCATGGTTGAAACACTATAAATTGTTATCCTAAATAATCCTCCTACAATCAAAGATAATTTAAGTAAAATAATCTTCCTGCAATCAGAGACTAAACATAATGTGTGCATAACTCCTCTGATTTAATCTGTCAGCACCAAAGTAAATATCTCACAAGTAGTGATACAATAATCAACTTATTTGCTATATCAAATCTATACATAACCATGATCTAATAATAAACATTGTAATTTAACAATAGGATATTTATATACAAGAGAGATAATTAACTCACCCTGGCTAAATTTAGGTAAAAACTTGAAAAAGTAGAGCGATGAACTATGTGGACTTCTCTTCTCTGCAGTGTATTGGCAAATGTCTCAAGGACTCAAAATGGGTACAAACAAGGACTTAATTATGTAAAATAGCCATTAGCACTTCTTAGAAGTCCTGTTGCCATGGAAAATAGATAAGGGATTATGCCATTAACATAAATAGGGGGGGGGGGGAGAGAATTGGTCTATCTCATTTTGAAAGAAGGTAATTTCCCTTGTGACAGAATACACATGTCACACACTCCCCTGCTAAAATATTGTCATCCTCGACAATTCCTTAAAACAATATACTGTACTAAATATTTCCTAAGTAATAATTAAAAAAAAAAAAAAAAAAAATTAGTAAAGTTTATATACATATTAGAAAAGTTACACAGATTGTGACTGGTTTGCGAGCATCTGCATCAGCAGAAGGTGAGACTTGCCAACCTCCGCCAAAACTTCTTCAGCAATCGGTGGTTTGCCTTGGATTCTTCTGGAACGTCGTGGTTCACTGGGAGTAACTGAAATTGTTTCACTCGGAACAATCTCTGTACAATTTGTCTCCGGCAATGAATTGATTGCACTGGGTGTCGGTGTCGGACCGGGCGAAGTTTGGCTGTTGGTCACTGCTGCAGCTGGATTTTCAGATTGTGGCGGAGTGACTGGTAAAACTGATGGTGTATCGGGAGGTGGATCTGCAATTGGAGCTGGGATATGCTCCCCAGCTTTGACTGAAGCATGTGGTGGATCACTTGTAGACATGTTACTTTCTGGTGTCTTGAAAACTACCTCGTAAACGCTGTCATCACTATCTTCTTCTTTTGTTTGTTGAGGTGAGGTGTTAGTAGGTGTTATTTTATTTACAACTTTAATTTCAGCATCTGATGACTTAGGTTTGATAAACTCCACTAGTTCTCAGCTATCTAATAAGTCTCGTCTGTGCACGGTTTGTGTTTGACCTTCGCCATCTACAGGATCGACAGTATACACATTCCCCTCTGGATTAGGTCTAGCTATAACCTTATATGGAGTACCATTCCATGTGTCTTGAATCTTTTTTCTGCCAAGCACACGAGTCCACAAAAATACACGAGTTCCAATGTCTAGGTCAGTAGCATGAGCATTCCGGTTATTTCTTTCGTGTCTCTGTAGTGCTGCCTTTTCTGTCATTTGTTGAGCGAGCGTAAATGCGGTCTTCAAACGTTGGTGATGATCTGTTATCCCTTCTTCGCCATTCAACTTATCCAAACCTAGAATATGATCGATTGGCAGTGTTGGTACGCGACCAAAGAATAAAAAGTGAGGAGAGTAGCCGGTGGAAGAATGTGGTGTACAGTTGTAAGCATACACGAGTTCAGGAGGGAATTCGTGCCACTTGCACTTTTTTTCAGGAGGTAACGTACATAGTCTGTCGTGCATTGTTCGGTTGAACCTCTAACATTGACCATTCCCTTCTGGGTGGTAGGGTGTTGTTCTCGTTTTCTTTATGCCATAGAAAGCACATAGTTCTTTGATGAGTTTGCTCTCGAAATTTCTTCCTTGGTCACTGTGAATTCAAATTGGGACTCCATATCGTACAAACCAATTGTTTATTAGTAATTTAGCGACAGCGGTTGCTTTTTGATCCTTTGCTGGTATCGCTTGGGTGAATTTTGTAAAAACGTCTGTTAGAATAAGAACATTTTCAATTCTGTTAGTACTCGACTCTAGCACAGTAAAATCAATGGCGACAATCTCGAGTGGTTTCTTTGCGATCATAGAACTCATAGTTGGTTTCAACCTTTTTCCGGCTTTAGATAGGATACACCGTTACAATACATCTGTATATCTACCTCCATCTCAGGCCAATAACATCGTTTGCGTGCTAGAGCTATTGTTTTCTCACTGGCCTGGTGTCCGACATCATCATGAATTGCGTTAAGAAGTTTGGACTTGAGTACATCTGGAAGTAGAAGTTGTTTGAGTTGTTGACCATCATGTGTAAGGTTACGATAAAGTACCCCATTGTGTTCTGATAGCCGTTCCCATTGTCTAAATAACTTCCGTGTTACTTTGTCTTCTTTCCTCAGCTGTCGAGTTGTGGGAGGATTACCAGTCTTCCATCGTTTTACCCATTTTCCTATTGTTGGATCGAACTGTTGTAAGTCAACTAAGTCTAACTTGGGAAAGTTTGGTAGTGTATTTGTCGCATTGGTGTTGTTATCTGTGGCTGCATCATCTGCGGTCAGCTGTTCAGCAACTATTACCTCTTCGATGGTTGTTCTTAATAAGTTCCCGGGAATTAGGGTGCCAACCGCAAGATTGATGTCTTCCAGAAGGATTCTTCTTCAAGTCTGACAGGAGAATCTTTACATAACCATGATCTAATAATAAACATTGTAATTTAACAGTAGGAAAACTTGAAAACGTAGAGCGATGAACTATGTGGACTTCTCTTCTCTGCAGTGTATTGGCAAATGTCTCAAGGACTCAAAATGGGTACATAATAATAATAATTTATTGGCTCTCTCTTTCAAAGCAGAGGAACACTCTCACGCAGGAGAGGTTCGACCATACAACAGAACAAAAAAATAAAATAAATAAAATAAAATAAAATAAAAAAAGAGACTAGTAATGAAAAATCCAAATCCAATTAAAATAATATTATTCTAAAGTTTAAAATCTTAACTAAAAGGAAAAAAAAGAAAAAATGAAAAAAAATAAATATGTAATAATAAAATAAAGTAAATAAAAAACAAGGACTTAATTATGTAAAATAGCCATTAGCTTCTTAGAAGTCCTGTTGCCATGGAAAATAGATAAAGGATTATGCCATTAACATAAATAGGGGGAAATTGGTTTATCCCATTTTGAAAGAAGGTAATTTCCCTTGTCACATAATGATATCTTGTGATTTTATAATGTTTTGTGCATTTTTGGGTCCTCTGTGAAAATATTAATATTTTACTGAAGAGGTATAAAGTGTAAAGAACAAATAAATAAAAGAAATAAATACTCATTTACATTGACATTTAAATCGGGTATTAATTTTGAATATGCTTACAGGATCATACATTTGATACACCCATGGAGGCCACCATGTCAAGTGAGCTTCTAACAATTTGTTCCTTCGTCTCTTTGGATTCAAAATATTCATTGATTCTTCAACTGGTGAAAGCGCTCTCTTTTGGTAGTAAGAATTAAACCTCGCTCCATGGAGAGGATCTACAATATCCTTGTCTGGAAGAATTTGCACTTTGCCCACCATGTTTCTGAAAAAGAAAATTTAAACAAATTTAAATATTGCTTAACAAATCTAATAGGCAAATCAACACACTGGAACAGTCTGAATCACCTTACCTTTATACAAAGCATATAGGGGTGTCTAAAAAAGTCAGATTTCAGATCTACAATCTATGTTTTCAGATCTGAGTTTTCTAGAACTAGAAAACTCAGATCATTAAATAAACACACCATACCATTATTTTTTAGAGGGAAATTTAAACTAAAACAAGGAGTCATAAATAAGTGCAGATTAAAGAATATCTAGGGTCTAGGCCTAAGTCTGAGTTTACAGGGCTCTAGGAGTTTTGAAATTGGGGAGGAGGTGCGAAAATGAAGTGAAAGGGCCCTCAATAATTAAGTGAGGGGGGTGCTTTTGACATTTTCAATGGAAGATGACTGTCCTCTTCATATGCCACTACTGTCTGAGGGTTCTGAGCTTCGGCAGGGTCCCGGAACTAAAATAGCTGTTAGGTTCATGGGGAGAGACTTTATAGCTCAGTATGGCCAAAAATCTGAAGGAAAGAGAAACTGGGGAAGATCAAGAAGAAGATGGGGTGAAGAATATATGTGAATGGAAGAACAGAAGTTATGAGGAAACAACAAGCTGAAGACAGAACAAAAGGGAGGAAAATCATGGCATCATAAATCCTTGATGGATATGGAACTCACTGATGATGATGATGATGATGATAATGGCTAAAAATTGTGCTTTTAAAACACATTATTAGGGATAGACAATAACATTATTTGGATAGGCAAATAATATTTTTTAAGGAAACACCTCGTCATAGCATCGGACGATGGGGGAAAATTTCCTCCGATCTAACCCCCGAAGGCGCCGCCACTGTATGTACGGCCCTTTCAGACCGCTTTTTTTACTGACCCATCTGCTTGTCTTGTGATATCCATTATCTTGAATCTCTGCCTTCCCATTGCTTTAATCTTCATACTTTCTAATCCGCCTTCATTAATTTCTTTAACACTGTAAATTTCAGCTGTCGTGCCTACTGATGATACACCATGCTCCAAATCACGTCTACAAAACAACAAATATAAATGAATAATGTATTACCTCAATTAATTAATATTCATTACCTCCAAATAGATCAGCTCAGAATAACTAGTATAACCATTTTTATAATGCATTATGTTTGTTGTATTTGCAAGAAAATTTTGGACAATAATACACACAACCAATTAATCAATAACAACTGCCAACAATCAACAAATAAACATACTGTAGTAGATTTAACCAATAAAATAAATGACATTAATCAATTAAATATAAATATTATTTTAGTAATGGAAATATAGAGAGCATAATGTGGCATTATTATAGTAGTAGTGACAGTAAAAGAACTTATATTGCATCTTATTGTTGGCTTATCGGTATTTAATCCTATTAATGTAGCAGCAGCAGCAGCAACAATTATTATTATTATTAATTTTTATTAATATTATTATACTATTATTTATTATTATTATTATTATTATTATTATTATTATTATTATTATTATTATTATTGCCATTATGAATTATTCTTTCTTATGAAATATACTATTATTATTAATTATAATAATAATAATAACAACAATTATTATTATTATTAATTTTTATTAATATTGTTATACTATTATTTATTATTATTATTATTATTATTATTATTATTATTATTATTATTATTGTCATTATGAATTATTCTTTCTTATGAAATATACTATTATTATTAAAGTAAGTAGATAAGGATTTATGTTTTGTGTATCGTACCCTGACCACATAAGGGTAACTGTTAGTTTTCAACTGAGTTGTTAACCCAGGTTAAACAAGAAAATAAATAAAATAATAAATAAAACGTGGCCAATTTTTTAATAAGCAAATTGAAAAATATGTATTTAATGTTATTGATATTTTCAAATTCAATTTTATAATTTATTTTTAAAGTACAATTTTAAATGTTATTGATTTTGAAATAAAAAAGAACGATAGAATTGAATTGAATACATAAGTTCCCTAATAACCTAATTAATCTACAGAGGATGAATAAATAAAAGTGTTGATCATTCTATTAGTAAAAATAGGCTATTCTATCAATAAAGACAAGCCAATATGATGTTAATTATTCTATTAATGTTGTAACAAGTTAATCAATCAATCAAATTATTAATCATTCTAAAATATATCACAAATCAATCAACCAATTAGATATAGAATCACTTATGTATCAATAAAGTAATTTAGTCAACCAATCAATCATTCAATCAATAATAAAAAAAATGATCAATTAATCATTGATTCTACCATAAAACCTATAGATATCAATCAATTTATTAATTATCATTTAAGATATCAATCCACATAGTTTTAATCAATTAGTGTCTAATATAGAACATAAACCAATCAGTTGTCTTTGGAAAAAAAAAATCAGGGTTTCTGGAAAAATAATTCATCGTGCCAGAGACTGAACGTCGACTGTTCTATTTCATTTTAGAAGGGTGTTCATATTTTAGAGAAAACAGGCAATTAGTCGGTTTATCCAGGTAAAATATTCATGAAATAGACAGGCCTACAGTATATCTACATAGGGCATTATTCAATTAACGGTAGTTACTATTGTATTCAATTTTAGGACATTAAGCAATCAGTAGGCCCACATAGGACATCAATCAATCAATCAATTAATCAATCAGGGGACATCAACCAATCACTAGGCATATCTATATGACATCAATCAGGGGACATCAACCAATCATAGAACATCAACCAATCAGTAGGCCTAAACTACATAGGACATCAACCAATCAATCATTCTATAATATATATAATATAATACATACAGTAGGCCATCAATCAATAGAACATCAATCATTCTACAGTATAAAAATAATATATATTATTTTTATTTGATAATAACAACTTGATAGCATACAAAGATGATTGCATCTACAATGTGATTTAAAATACATGAGAGATTAATCAATAACACTAATGTTATAACATGGTAAACTTGATACTAGGACAAACTAAATGAATTACACAATAATAAATTTATAAAAATAAGCTTTTATATACTAGTATATTAATCAATTAAGGTAGGCCATCAACCAATTGTACATAAATGTAGACCATTAATCTAATCAATCATTCTGTCCATACAAAGTCAATCAAAAGCTATCTACTAATCAATCAATTAAAGGCCATAAAAAACTAATAGATGGAAAAAATTATATACTGTAAAGTTGAATTTTCACACGAAAACAAAGTATAGTGGAAAATGATTACCCAAAGCTAACAACGCCAAATGTTCGATCCTTCTGGAGAACATGCCTCATCATGGAGATTGCTCTCGGCTCTATGAGTTGTAGCGGGATCGTCTGGCCTGGGATGAGAACTACATTAGTGATTGGCATAAGAGGGAGACTGACGTAACTTTCATCATCATGGATAGTACGACCACTGTATTCCTCCAAATCATTGCCCAAATACTACAATGACAAAGCATAGTACAACACATTCCTTATAAAATCCATTTTTATTCTGCATCATTCAGTATCATTCAGTATTTTATGAACCAGTCAACTCGCCCCCTAGCAAACTCGCCCCTTGCAATCTCGCCCCCTTGATAATCTCGCCAATTACAAACTCGCCCCTTACAAACTCGCCCACATAACAAACTCACCGCCTAACAAAGTCAAACCCCAAGAAACTTGTTTGCTGGGGGTGAGTTGACAGGCATCCCAGTATTTTCAGTATTATTTCAAATAATGGAATAAAAAGCAACAACACAAATGGATTGGACAGGATTGCCTTCTTAAAACTGTCTTTGAAGGTCAATATATTGGAAAAAACCAACAAGAGTAAGAAAGAGAGGTGCTTTCACTGATAACATAATTAAAATAGAATTAAATGATCTCCAACTAAAAAATTTCAAAACTTTGATCAAAACAGAAAACTAATTATATCTTTCTGACCACCCTCTGTTCTCTTGCCTTCTTTTTAATTCATTTGAATTGGTTCTTTTTTATTTTAGTTAAGTTTCTGTATATTTTTTTATGCTTGTTTTTGTTCTACTTTTTTTGTTCATGTGATCCACTAGTGAGATCAGCACTGCGTTACTGAAAGTGTTATCATGTTAAAGGCAGAATAAATAAATAAATAAATAAAGGGAAATGCATACAAACAGTTAAAGACAGCAGCTTTTACATTAGGAGAGATGGTGGGATGTCGCAGTTATCATGAACCTGCCAATTGGCAGATAACTTGGTGGTGAAGATGAGTATTTGGTCATCATGACACTACTTTTCTCCTTAGTCATGCATACTAATTACGTTCTGAGAACAGAATTCTTTAAAGATGTATCGTCCCTTGCTAATGTCAAAAAATCATTAAAAAAATTATTTTGAAATAAACTTGCTTATATTGCAATAGCACACAAATTATTAACTGGTGCATAGAAATTATAGAATTTAAAAATTTTAAACCAAAAAAATTATAATAAAAATATAAAACACTTCAAGTGATTGGAAGTGTTTCTATCATTTTTCGCTGAAAACTGATGGGTAGACATTTTTTAAATACACTAATTTCTGTGTCAAGTTGATAACTTTTATGTTACTGTACTTCAAAATGGGCAAGTTAATTTCAAAAAATAGTTTGATTTTTTTGGTATTCTAACATGGAACACATCTTTAAGTATAAATATTTCATGTGGCTGAGGTAGTTGATTTTTGTCTAATTAGAGATAAGAGGAGATAAGAAGAATTTTGTAGAGAAATCATATGAGCAGGGTTGTAACAAAGATACTAGAAATACAAGATAGGGTTCTCGCATTGTAAAAATGAGGCGGAGGTTGAGCCCAACGTAGGCAGCGCCCTTCTTTTTAACCATGCAAGTTTCCTATACTTCGTGCCCAA
This sequence comes from Anneissia japonica, assembly GCF_011630105.1. NCBI lineage: Eukaryota > Metazoa > Echinodermata > Crinoidea > Comatulida > Comatulidae > Anneissia > Anneissia japonica. The sequence goes on from NW_022749909.1 coordinate 31,274, forward strand.
CGTACATGGGCGCCCTTCTGTTGCTAAGTATATCCAAATGCAAAAGGCGCCCTTCCTTTTCCACTAATGGAGGAAAACTTTTTCACTGAGAATGCGTCCGGTTATGCGATCCTACGCTGTATTGTTGTTTTATTCTTTACTGATTCATGATTATGCTTTAATTGTTTTGTGTATTATTTGGATAATAGCAACGATTTCTACCGCCACCAAGGAGGTTATGTATTCACCGATGTCACTGTCTGGGTGTCTATTCCAGTTTGTTTATATATCTAGTATTTTTGTTGAGAATTGATAATAAAATACGCTACGACTTGGTAACGAAAGTTTGGCACAAGTTTTTTTAGATCCAGCTGTAGGGGGCGTCCCATTTTTCGTATTCCCACCATGCATTTCGGTGGATCGCGGTGGAACACATTTTTTGTGTGGAGAACTCTATCTTGTATTTCTAGTATCTTTGGTTGTAGCTGAAGAAAAATAAATGTGTGTGATATACATTTTGAGGATGGGTGTGTGATAACATTGGTAAACTATAAATAATAAGAGTTGATTATATAGGATGGAAAAGTGGGTTAATGAGGGTGGGTGGAGGGCCATGAAATTAGCTTTATTAGGTGGAAAACATCAAGGATGTGTCACCCCGCCCACCTCCAACCACCGTAACTACATCCCTGTATAAGTAGTACTGCCAGTACGGTACCACAACTTTCTTAAAACATGTTATGTACAGTAATAGGTACATTGAAACAATAGAAAGAATTCGCAAAGACTGAAGTCATCAGGCTATTGAAAAAAATAAATACTCACAGAATGAGCTGTTGGAAGTGAGGGGTCGAAGTTGAATTTTACCGGCCTCTTCTTCACTTTCTCATGATCTTCAACTCCCCGGATGTTCATCCTCCAATCATCCACGTTCATCCTAATATCTTCCTGAGCTTCTGGCTCTATAAAATATATAATAAATGCAATAAAATAAAAACATTTTTTTTCTACCCCACTTTCGGCCCCTTTCAGGCAAACCCCCCCCCCACTTTCAGATCTCTGGATCCACTCCTGGTAGCATTTACCTAACTACAGATTTAGTTGTGCACAAGGCTGATATAAAAATATATGACCACATAACCAGGATTTGTACTCCTTGCAAATCTCCCAAGAGGAATTTTTGGAAAAAAAAATCTTTTTTCATTGTTATTTAAATCCCACCAGCAGGTTAACACATTATTTCTTTGTACTGTTATGCATATTTAATAATATGTGCCGCTGATAATTCAACCATTATTATCGTTTTTAATATTTTATTACCGTTTTTAATCACATAAAACAGTAAAATCGTTTAATTAGAGTGCCTTTCAAATGATGTTGGCTACAGAACACCATTGTTTCCTTTTTTTCACCAGGGGTCAAAGGTGTAGCTCAAATGAAGACCCTTCTATTAAAATAGGAGATGCCTTCATTAAAACTTTGTGTCCAGCAGAAATCTTTGGAGTCGTTATGGACTCATCAGTTAGTATGTCCAAACAGATAACGACTGTAAAGCCAAGCTTCTGTCGATTCGTAGAATTTGGAGTACCAGGAAGTACCTAGCATAACCTCCATTTATATGTGTGGTTCTGATCTCCATGTTCTGATTGACAAAACAAAGAATTGATTTACAGGCGTACACCTTGATGAGGGTTAATAGAGTTTATTCACCAAAATGATACAGTTTGACCTGAAAATAAGATTATAAAATTAATTATAGAAACTCACTGAACTGTAATACTAAATAGTTAAAATGTAATATTGTAAATTAGTGGAATGAGGTATTGTTAACTAATTATCTTTCACGTAGAAAGTAAAAAAAAAAAATAGGAAACTATAAACACACAGTAGAACTCAAATAAACAGAATAAACTATAAACTATAATCACTTAATTACTAAGTTACCAAATTATCATAAAGCCCAATACACACAATGCAGCCAAACTATAAAACTACTGTTACATGGTACTTTTTGTACAGCATAAAGGCCTATATTATTTATATCAAAAGATACATCATAACAAATTAAATATAATCAAACCTAAAATATAGCATACAAAATAAAGGTAAACTTACATCTGTATGCTCTTCAGAACCATTGAGTACATACAGTAAATTGGAATGTAGGTAAGAATGGCCCCGGAAAAAAT
>NW_022749909.1:33455-33714 GCF_011630105.1 Anneissia japonica
CCCGGTAAAAATGGCCCCATATGACAGGTAGGTAAAAATGGCCCCAATGAAAAATTCGGTAATAGAAATGATATATATTTTTTTTAATGTTCAAATATTTAAATACTGTATAAGCAAGAATTGAATCAGGAAATAAAAAATGGCCCTCAATTATAAAATTAAAGAAAAAAAATAAATAAATAAACAAATGTTGTAAAATACCTTGTAGCAAAAATTTAATTAATAAATCAACATAAAGAATATGCTCTTATACACATCT
>NW_022749909.1:35212-45499 GCF_011630105.1 Anneissia japonica
AAGTATATCCAGACGCAAAAGGCGCCCTTCCTTTTCCACTAATGGAGGAAAACTTTTGCACTAAGAGTGCGTCCGGCCATGCGATTCTGCGCTGTATTATTGTTTTATTCTTTACTGATCCATGATTATGCTTTAGTTGTTTTGTGTATTATTTGGATAATAGCAACGATTTCTACCGCCACCAAGGAGGTTGTGTATTCACCGATGTCACTGTCTGGGTGTCTATTCCAGTTTGTTTTTATATCTAGTATCTTTGTTGAGAATTGATAATAAAATACGTGACGACTTGGTAACGAAAGTTTAGCACAAGTTTTTTTAGATCCAGCTGTAGGGGGCGTCCAATTTTTGTATTCCCACCATGCATTTCGGTGGAACGCGGTGGAACACTTTTTTTGTGTGGAGAACTCTATCTTGTATTTCTAGTATCTTTGGTTGTAGCTGAAGAAAAATAAATGTGTGTGATATACATTTTGAGGATGGGTGTGTGATAACATTGGTAAACTATAAATAATAAGAGTTGATTATATAGGATGGAAAAGTGGGTTAATGAGGGTGGGTGGAGGGCCATGAAATTAGCTTTATTAGGTGGAAAACATCAAGGATGGGTCACCCCGCCCACCTCCAACCACCGTAACTACATCCCTGTATAAGTAGTACTGCCAGTACGGTACCACAACTTTCTTAAAACATGTATGTAATAGGTACATTGGAACAATAGAAAGAATTCGCAAAGACTGAAGTCATCAGGCTATTGAAAACTTTATAAATACTCACAGAATGAGCTGTTGGAAGTGAGGGGTCAAAGTTGAATTTTACCGGCCTCTTCTTCACTTTCTCATGATCTTCAACTCCCCGGATGTTCATCCTCCAATCATCCACGTTCATCCTAATATCTTCCTGAGCTTCTGGCTCTATAAAATATATAGTAAATGCAATAAAATAAAAACATTTTTTTCTACCCCACTTTTTACCCCTTTCAGGCACCCCCCACCCCCCACTTTCAGACATCTCTGGATCCACTCCTGGTAGCATTTACCTAACTACAGATTTAGTTGCGCACAGGGCTGATATAAAAATATATGACCACATAACCAGGATTTGTACTCCTTGCGCATCTCCCCAGAGGAATTTTTGGGAAAAAAAATCTTTTTTCATTGTTATTTAATTACCACCAGCAGGTTAAACACATTATTTCTTTGTACCGTTATGCATATTTAATAATATGAGCCGCTGATAATTCAACCATTATTATCGTTTTTAATATTTTATTACCGTTTTTTAATCACATAAAACAGTAAAATCGTTTAATTAGAGTGCCTTTCAAATGATGTTGGCTACAGAACACCATTGTTTCCTTTTTTTCCCCAGGGGTCAAAGGTGTAGCTCAAATGACGACCCTTCTATTAAAATAGGAGACGCCTTCATTGAAACTTGTGTCCTGCAGAAATCTTTGGAGTCGTTATGGACTCATCAGTCCAAACAGGTAACAACTGTAAAGCCGAGCTTCTGTCGATTCGTAGAATTTGGAGTACCAGGAAGTACCTAGCATAAACTCCAATATGTGTGGTTCTGATTGACAAAACAAAGAATTGATTTACACGCGTACACCTTGATGAGGGTTAATAGAGTTTATTCACCAAAATGATACGGTTTGACCTGAAAATAAGATTATAAAATTCATATAGAAACTCACTGAACTGTAATACTAAATAGTTAAAATGTAATATTGTAAATTAGTGGAATGAGGTATTGTTAACTAATTATCTTACACGTAGAAAGTAAAAAAAAAATAGGAAACTATAAACACACAGTAGAACACAAATAAACAGAATAAACTATAAACTATAATCACTTAATTACTAAGTTACCAAATTATCATAAAGCCCAATACACATAATGCAGCCAAACTATTAAACTACTGTTACATGGTACTTTTTGTACAGCATAAAGGCCTATATTATTTATATCAAAAGATACATCATAACAAATTAAATATAATCAAACCTCAAATATAGCATATAAAATAAGGTAAACTTACATCTGTATGCTCTTCAGAACCATTGAGTAAATACAGTCAATTGATATTCTAATAAACAGTACAGTAGTAGAAATAATAGAAGTTGAATTGGGAAAATACTGTAATGCAAAGCCAAACCCAAACCCTGCCATAGGGGCAAGTTAAGACAATAAGGCTCTCTGATTGGTCAGTACTAACATGGAGGATGGTTCTAATTAGTGTGCCTGGCCTTATAATTATTTTACCATATTGAGCAGGCCCTACTGGTAGTGGACAGATTTTTGTGTACAGTACTTCCTTTTTATTGATTTGCATCTCACTATGTATTTTATTCTGTTAATTTTGAAGCACCATTATTGTGATGAATGCATTAATTGTTTGGTTAGACTTTTTACTCCATGCTTTTTTATTGTATATTCCTTTGTTTGGTTTTGCGACTTTCTTTGTACATTTCATTTTGTTACTTTGGATGCACCATTATTGTAATGGGTGCCACTGTTTTAAAAGCGTTTTTCCGAAATAAATTATTATTATTATTATAGAGGCTACCGAGGTCACTCTATACTACCAATTAGGGTAGAGGTATTCACTAGTTTAAACCTTACATCTAGAACCTAGATCAACTGAGATACTTGTTCATGCTTTTGTACATCAAAGCTGACTGTAACTCATTGCTTTAGAGTTTGACAGCAAAGTATAATTTCAAAACCCCAGTGAGCTGAGAAAGCAGCCCGCTGGCCTTTTTAAGCACCATCAGGGAACACATCACACCTGTGCACCTTCAATTAACTTCCTGCAACACTAGCCCCTATCAGATAGACATTACCGCAATATTGCGGTAAGCATGCCGGCATAATAACCGGACTATAACCTTTCATACAGCACCTTCGTTACTGCAATATTGCGGACCGTAATTTAATGCTTTTCTCTTTGAATGGACCTATAGAATGGCATAATATTGGTGGTTTAAGATACAGAGGGTGCAATAATCTGTTTATTTTTGTCAATATGGCGCCCGATCGAATCTTACAGCTGTTGCTATGTAAATTTTGTTGTTCCACGGGTAGTAAATTTAAACTTTCTTTAGTGTAGAGGGCTGATGACTGTCTATTACTGCTTTTTGCCACTTTCCTCAAAGCGTATTGGCGTATCGACTCTTTCAGACAGAAACCCGTACTTACCGCAATATTGCGGTATTGCAGCTCTGTGTGAAAGGGGCTACAATTATTTTCAAATGTCCTCATTATTCCTTGCCAATGTAAATTTTACAACTAATTCATATTTATATTCCTAAGAGGTCTCTATTCTAGTTCGGAGTCTCTACTTGCTCATTCTATTCATCCATCAACAAAGCATTGAGTAATCGTTGATTTTCTTGGGAGCTCTGTCTTTCTTTGGAATGCTTTACTTATTACAATACAGGCAATAACAGGCAACTTCCATTGTTGATTTTTTGTTCAATTTTAAAACCTTTTTAACCTAACTTTAAAACCTTTTTAACCTGTACTTTTCATTAATTTTTTTCTTCCGGCATTTTTATTTTTATTGTTAAGCGCAATTGAGGCTTCAGCATATAATGCGCAATAAGCCAAAATATTAGTTATTATTATTATTATTATTATTATTATTATTATTATTATTATTATTATTATTATTATAAGTAAGTCCAATGTGCCACAGTTATCTGAATTAACTTAAAAAGGTATACTAAAATTACTTTATTAAAACAAGAATAACATTAACAATGGATAACTATACACAGCACATAAGCTACAAAATGAATTACATCCAGTCAAAACTAAAAAAAAATAATCCTCCACTGTTGCCAAGGAACGCTGACCTTGACCCTGAGCAGCCCCAGTCAATGGCCAATGGAAATGAGTATAGTACATAGTACATACTACCACAGATCACAGGTCTATGCTCTACCATGGAGGAAATATCCTCCATGGTACTAAAGTACTGTAGGCTTAGAGTATACTTCACACAAAAGGTGAACATGAAACTATACTTAAAACTCTATACAAACTACTGAGTTTTCAATAAAATAATGTTTCGAGGTTTTGACGTCAATTAATATCTTCACAAAACTCATAAAATAGACTCAAAAAGAAGCTGCGTACTTCATTTATAAAGTTAGTCAAATCTCTCAGCTTTAAAAATTAATTATGCTGTTCAATATAATTACAAGGGCCATCGTATCTAACGGACTGTACAATAAGGCCTGGGTGAGGAATATCCTTTGTGCAAAAATTGGGCTTAGAAATCTGTCTGCACATTTTGGAAAATATGAGCCAATGTCCGCACAGATTTTGCATTATTTTGTATTATGGAATCATTATGATTCTGCGCATCTACTTTCCTAGCAAAAATTTGAGCTGGGTTTGATCTGCGCATTAAAAAAACATTACAGTATGGCATTATCTATATTAATGAAGAAATCACATCTACATCTGCTAAATTAAACATACAGTATTATAGGCCTATATATCTATAATAACTCATAACTATCCTAAAATTTAGGTCTAGTATCACAATATAACATTTACAAATACTATACATACGTCTAATTATCCAACACACTTTTAAAAATAGAACACAGTACAAATACTGTAGATGGTGATGCTCTGAGCAGGAAGGTATAAAAAATAATCTTATACCCGATTCACACGTACAAAAATCTTACCAAATTTAACAAAATGTAACCAAAAGTAACATTTTACGGCACGTGTGAAAGTACCTCCGTGTAATATCCTTGTAAAATCTCGGAACGTCTCGGTAATCTTTACCAGCCTCGCTGAGGAGATGTGTATAAGAGACAGATTTTAATACCAGGAGTACAAGCTGTCTCTTATACACATCTAGATGTGTATAAGAGACAGTTCCGGTAATTGTGAAAATTATAGGGGAATTTCACTAATTAATCATACAGCTAAATTATATGAAAGAATCATAGAAAAAAGAGTTAGACAGCGGATTGAACCAAGGATGGGTTTAGAACAGCATGGTTACAGAAAAAACATGTCTACCACCGACCTGATATTCAGCATACAATGCTTGGTGGAAAAATCATGGGAGTTCAACAAACCAGCTTATTTCACTTTCATTGATTTAAGACGCCCATTCGCAATAAAATTGAAGCAGCTCAGTTAAGATGGCTTGGTCATTTAGAGAGAATGGATGATAATAGAGTAGCTAAGAGATGCTGGAATTGGACACCGTGTGGGAAAAGACCAAGAGGACGACCGAGGAAACGATGGATAAACACAATTAAAGATACTTTAAATAGGAATAACATGCCCACCTTCCAAGAATTAAGAAATAGCGGTGAGATGTTAGACAGACAAAAATGGAGAGAGAGGCTAGCACCACTGACAGGCGGAAGCCTACATGGGAGCTGAAGAAGTAAGTAAGTAATTAAACTTACAGTAAAATGTTGAGCCTTTTTTATTAAAGTAGAGTATGCCCAGGAATTTAGCAATCCTTATAAGATAGATTTTTTTCTACTTTGTAGCAAACTTATGTATCTTAGGATTGTCAAAGGAAAGCTGAAAAAATATAAAATTTAGGTTTATTACTTAGGAAATGAATTAACGAAAATTATCCAGTAGACGAAAATAAAAATAAAATGTTTTTTATGGTGAATGCAAACAAGTGTAGTAATGGGATTAATTTGCTTTAAATTTATATAAAATTATAGAAAAAATATAGATGTTTATGAAATTTCCATTTTTTTTTGTGGTGGTGGTGGTGACATGCAAACTGGCCAAAAATCAAATTTCATTTTTATTCAAAATCATCATTATTGGTGGGCGGCAGGTTTTCTAAACAATAAATAAAGAAAAGTCACCTAAAGCGAAAATGGAATTTCCGTTGTGCTGTTAAAATGTTAAAGGAAAAAATTGTTTCTGTCTATTCACGAGCAGGTTAAAACAAATCTTAATAGGTTCCCAGAAATTGCCAAATGCCTTCCAGAAGCATTTTGAAGCCATGTATGATGGCGCATACATCAATGCTGATTTTATGAGTGTAGATTTGGAGTCTAATACACTAAATTGTAAGCAGGTACTGTATAGTGATTTTCAGCTTTGTAGGTGACCTAGTAAAAAGTTATGAGGATTCAAAGATCAAAGGACTACAAACAATGATCATGTTGGCACAGTGTCATGCCTACTTGTTAAGAAACCCACTTCTTTTGGAAAATATCAGTCAAATCAAAATTAAATATTTTAATTTTTCTAAAATATTATTTTTCTGACCATCAAGAGACAAAAGGTTTTCAACTCAAAGAACAACAGGAGTGGTTTGCTGCAGGTGAGGTCGGAAGTTAAATACCTTGTTGTGCGTTTCGCTTGCATTCTTGGGCAAGGCACTTCAGCTACGGTTGAAGTCTCTCTCTAAACAGGAGTACAAGTAGGTATCTGGTAGGTTCAAATACAAAATGCACTGATTACAGCTGCATTATGATTTCTCCCTAGAGAGCTGAGTACTGTAGAAGCGGTTTGCGCATCGGTTGTGGCTTGGACTCCCAACCTCGAGGTCGGGGGTTCAAAACTCTCGCTGTGCAATTCGCTTGTGTCCTTGGGCAAGGCACTTTATCTATGGTTGCCTCTCTCCACCCAGGAGTACAAGTGGGTACCTAGTAGGTTCCAACACAACTGCGCTGATTACTAGCTGCAATATTATGGAATTTTTAGTAATATAATTTAATTAATTTGGTGTTGAGTATGTGTTTCATATGTGTTTGATCCAACGGCCGAGGTAGTAATGTGAAGCGCTTAGAGGCTTTGTGCATGAAGCGCTATATAAGAATGACATATTATTATTATTATTATTATTATTATTATTACTGAATGTGTTCCATGAGCTTGATTCAGTGACCGAGGGTAATAATTTAGCATGAAACGCTATGAAGTCTAAAATATAATTGTTATGAACATGAAAGGCCAGGTATACTACTAAAATACATGTTTAGCAAAACATTTTTAAATTGTTTAAAGCACAATAATCAGTTTTAATTCTTTAGAAGAAAATTGCAAAGTAGTATGTTAGATAGATGTTATTTGCAAAACTCAATTGAAACACTATTCAAATTGTAAAATCAGACAGTACCACCCTACAAACCATACATTTTAGATACCCTAATATGTACTGTACATAACAAGCACCTCAGAAGATCTACTATTGCAATGGAAAAAGCGGAACAAAACATAAAAAAACGAAAAAAGAGGACAAAGACTTACCAGGAAGTCAGAAATAACAGAACAATTTAAAGAAATTTGACTTAACGATAATGAGGCAAAGCAGCAATGGATCGTGAGGCAAGATTGTCGATTGTCACAAACCTAAGGCACCAGCATAAAGCCTATTCCTGCAACAAGCAAGATAAACTGATCATGATTATGATGAGAATAGTCTAGGAGTATGAGATATTGTAAGTGGTGCAACGACGAGTCACGAGGCCCTGGGTGGGCAAGTGTTGGGGCCTTAATACATTTTAGTTAGTCAATTTCGAGCGGCCCCTTCACAATTGTGCACAATGCTTCTAAAATAATCCATTCTATCCCTATCCCCTATTTACTAAACTATTACTAATTATCAACCTTCATTCTTGCTATCGTATTGCACTATTGATAATTATTTATTGATTATTATTATTATTGAATACATAACTACTTCCTAAAATTAAATTAAATAAAAAATTAAAATGTATAGTTGAAATTGAATATGAGAAGATGTAAATGGGGAAGGGGGATTCCGGGTAGAAAATGTCACAGGGGAAAATGTCCAGGGACAACCAACCTGCTCCCTATCAAACAATACCGTGTGCTATATATTACTACTGTATAATTTATTTGTATCATGTTTTTGAAAATAAATTGAGTGCACGCGAAAGTGTACACGTCACATAACTCAACTCCTAGAGCTGTATTCAGGACAATTTTAAAATAATTCGGAAAATTATAAACCGAGGCCCGCTGCGCCTCGTGGCGCTTGCTAGATATTGCATTAATTTCGCTTCTTTGCCGTATTGCCATTTTGGTACTTGTCATTGCCGTTTTGGTCTGTTGCTATTTTGGTACTTATCGTTGCCGTTTTGGTTCATTGCCATTTTAGTTATTGCCGTTTGATCATTGCCATTTTGGTTTCCCTATTGCCATTTTGACCTACTACCGTGTAGGCATATAGGTGTGCATAAATAGGCCTAGGCCTAGGCTAATTTATTTTCCTACATTTTTTGATGAATGGGTCAATCTGTTTCATAAAGTTTGAATTCTCTTGTCAGGTACCTACCTAATAAGGCTAGCCAACAAGATATGTATCTAGCTAGCTAGTGCTAGGGTAGCAAATTCAGGCCTAGCTAAGGGAAGGCTAGACTAGCCTACTAGCTAGGGCATAGGCCTAGGCCAACCTAGCCTAGCCCAACCTAGGCCTACTAGGGCAGCACTAAGGCTTAGCCTAGCCTAGCCTAGCTAGGGTAGGGCCTAACTTAGCATAGGCCTAGGGCCTACCTAACTAAAGTCTAGCCTAGGCATAGGCTAGTCTAGGCTAGTTATTAGATTATGCCGATGCTAGGCCTAGCCGCTAGCGCAAGACTTGTTGTTGCATGTTGTTGAGGGTTACTTATACTTATTTTACAGGCCAATATAATTGTATGATCTTAAGCAACGTATAGCACATACCACTATCAGACGAAATGTCAAAATCGCCGTCTTCGCCATCCATTTTTAATTTGTTTTACGTCCACGAAGAATGATGAAAGGTTAAAATCCCAAAGTTAGGTTCAAAGTTGACATTTCTCCAATCAGATTACGCGTAGTGTAGCTAAATGGCCAACAACCTGAACCATATAAAAACCAAAACAAACAACACACACGTTCGTCTTCTGTCGTCAGATGACTTACAGCTGTTTAATATTAGGCCGCTAAGTATTGATTGAATTTATCGGATTTTTATGAAAAAGTTAACACGTTGTACATGGTGTCAGGTAGGCAGTTAAAATGGACTTAATTTTACTGGAGAGTAGTGATTTCTAAACGTCTACAATAATGTTATATTATAAATTGCTTGTGTTTGAGTTTCAAAATCAAAACTGAACCTGTTGATCCACTGTGAATTTCCGGGTATATATTAATTGTATTGTTGTTGTACTTCGTTTTTTAGGCTTAATATTGTATTTTCCCGTTGTACTGTAGCCTATATATGCTATATATATACTATTTTTCGGTTTAATTAGATGGTAGTTAAGTTAGTCGAACGCTAGGCTAGTCAGATAAAAGACGTACGACTAGACCAAAAGGGCTATGCCTTACAATACAATAATATCAATATTTTTTTAGCAAAATATAGAAAAAAAATATATATTATATTTTGTATTTGTATATTTTCATACTCATCATACCGTCATACTGGAAAAAGAGCCCATGGCAATATTCAATCTGCCTACAGACAATCAGGCCAATTTAAATTCAAGACCATTTGAGAAGTTATAAACTGCACCCCACGCCCAGCAGCGCTTGCTCTTGGCATTGCTTTTTCTCCTTTGCCGTTTTGATCTAGGCATAAAATTGGTACTTGTCATTGCCGTTTTGGTCTGTTGCCATTTTGGTACTTCCAGAAGATTAGGGGGTTAACCTGGGTGTACTGGTCCATTAAGTCCCCTGATTGATAATTGGATATGCCAGTTATTAAGTTCACTTATTGGTATATCATTGGCACTCCTGCCTAAAGAAATGAAATGAAAATGAAGTGTACATGGCCCTTAGATTTTTTTGCAGTATAATTATAGTTATAAAGTGCTTATGGTACTACATGTACATTAATCACAGCAGCTTTTTTTGCAAGCAGGGTCACTGAAAGTACTGTGGCACAGTAGTGCAACTGGATTAGCTGTGCTTCACTCAAACCATAGAGAAAATTTTCTCTATGCTCAAACCATGGAGCTCAAACCATGGATGATACCTCCATGCTCAAAGATATAATTGACAGTTTAATGGGTCATAAATCTTGATACACTAATTGGCAAACAATGGACTAGGATTAAAATGTGCTTTATTTACTAAGGGCCCTGCACCCCCTACCAGGTACACCTGGTGTAGCAATGCAGGTAAATTAAAGGACACAAAGATTTTGCAGCAAGAGATTGAAACCCTGACTTTTGACATTGGGAAACTAAACTGAAAAAAACAAAAAACAAAAAAAAAAACAGTCCTACTGTACAAGGAATTGTGTTCATTTTTTTTTTTAGTGACATTGGGAAACCAAAAAAA
>NW_022749909.1:45778-71880 GCF_011630105.1 Anneissia japonica
GACATTGGGAAACCAAACNNNNAAGAACAGTCCTACATTGAATTGTGCTCATTTTTTTTAGAATCTCCTTTAGAGTATGTGTTAGACTTAGTACTCAAGTTCATTGATTAATTTGGTAATTTCTTCTTTCAGCGTTTCTTCTGGTCATATTTTTACAATGCAGCACAGTATGAAGAAAATATCATTTGCTATACTAGCACTTACCTGCCTAATTGGTGGTGTACTTTCAAAATCTAAAGATTACTATAAAATACTTGGAGTTGAAAAGAACGCATCTCAACAAGATATCAAGAAAGCGTTTAGAAAACTAGCCATCAAATATCATCCAGATAAAAATAAAGATCCCGATGCAGAAAAAAAGTTTGTTGAAATAGCAAAAGGTAAATTACAGTTTCAACTTTGATTCAGCGGAGGCTCCTGAAATAGGGGTCAAAAACAAATTGACTAGAGAATCAGGGAGCATCCTAGAATAAAATTGCGGTTAGTTCATAGGAATTAGAGATGTTATGGTGGCCCAAAGTTGTGCTTTAAGACCAAAAATTATCTGTACTACAAGTTGACAATTACTTTGTTTTACCATCAGCAAATTTTTAGTCCAGTGACATCCACAGAGGTCCAAACTTGTCCTATGTGCTAAAGGTGGAGACTAAACTATTTCCCCTTGACCCTTTGCTTGTGGCCACCACTGCTTTTTAAATTTTATAATATGAAATTCAAATTGGCTGTTAAATTATGCTTTGCCTTTCCCCATATATGGTCATGATGACATCACACTGATATATGCAAATCACATTAGGCATTTGTTTGGAACTTGACTTACTGGGGCTCAGAATCTTTGTCATGGTGACTTGGTTGCTTTTGGGCCCCCAAAGGCAAATGTCTGAATAAATAAAACAATATTAAATACTGTAGTGTGGACAGATCTGTCAGACTAACTCCTCTTTCCTCTTATAAATTAATAGCACTTGAAATATTTATTTCGTTCTGAATCACATGTAACATTTTCTGGGACAAAAGTACAATTTTTTAAGAGCGAAGCTAATGTCTACTCCTTATCACAGCACTATTTTCTGTTGTTTCAGTTCAATTTTTCTAAAGGGAAGCAGTGATATTGTGGAATTAATGTTTTGCCCCACCTGACAAGTTTTAGTACCGAATACTCAGTACTTTCCCAAATACTTGCGAAAAAAATTGCAAGTGAATTGGGAGGGAATCGAACCCACAACCTCCAGTTAACCAGTCTGGCGCAATAACCACTAGACTACCAAGCTTGCGTTTAGTGACTAGCTATTTCGATGTGTGTTTGTATCTGGGAAATATCATAGAGTGATGTTTTGCCGATACGAAAAGACATAGGGCAAAACATCACTCCTTAATATTTTCCTGACGCAGACTCGCGTCAAAATATTATTGTGTGAATGTATTTTAACAAAGTTTCAATATAATTATTACAACTTTTCTGTTTGGTAATTAAAAGTGGAAGGAATATAAATTTAACTTCATTCATATAAATTTAATTCCCAAGATGTCTATAGTAAGAATTCAGACAAGATATGAAAAACGTCTTTTGAATTTCCATTCCGACCTTTGGGATGATAACTGTTACAACGAAAACGTCCATAGCCACAAAGCTGCCCTTTAATAAAAAAAAAATTATTTCTCCTCTTTAGCATATGAAGTTCTATATGATCCTGACAAGCGGAGACAGTATGATCAGCTTGGAGCCAACAAGTTTGAGAGTTTCAACAGGGGAGGGGGCTACAGTAAACCTGGGGCTCAAGAATCAATGTTCAACTACGACGACTTCTTCAAAAACTTCGACGAAACCATCAGATTTGGTCGAAGAAGAAGAGATAAACAGAAAAAGACTGGCGGTCGTAAATTTGGTTCCATTTTTGACAGCCTTTGGGATGACTTTGATTCGGACGGTAGCATGCAAGACATGCTGAATAATATGTTTAAAGATATGGGCAGTGGGCCGTCATTTGATGGGTTTGGTAGTTTCGCCTCTTCTTCCAAAAAAAAGGTAGGTATCTTAAAAGTAAAATTACAGAATTACTTTCATTTTGTTTTTTCTTGTATCTTTTTCCTGTACACCATTTTATCGTGTCTATTTTTAAACAGCGTCATCAATGTCTCACAACTTTTTAATGGGGGACATCCAGCAGCCAACCTGAACAAATTTTGTTTTTCAACATCTAAAAGCATTGTGCATGGCTAGGCCTCTGTATGTCACCCAGTGTTAGTTGCTAGGTTCTTGGAAATTTTCATTTCAAATTTAGCCAAAATCATAGTGTATACACTGAAGCCTATTCTTCTTTAAAGGCAATACTGAAAAATACTATTTCTGAATGCTTACTGTTTTTGAGCTGCCTTGTCAAGTATTTTTCTCAAAGGAAAATTTTATAATCATGTTTAATCATACAGCAGTAGACTTGTGGTGAAAGGAATAATTTGATTAAAATGCATTTGATGATTCATAAGTTTATAAATTTTGAAGGGACTTATAATATCACATTATTACTGGTACTGTATCTCATCAAAATACAGTAATACAATTTTAGGATTAAAGAGATTGTATGTGTTGATACTTTCACCTATCATCGGTCAACTTATTTTACTAAAGTTGCACTTTTCAGAAGTACTGTATGTAGCATTTACTTGATTGGTTGGTTTTTAAAGCACCATATACAAGTGCTATAAACTTCCTTAATGTTATTATTGTTAATATTATAATTATTATTGTTAATTACTATTATTATTGTTATTGCAAGTTGCTTTTAGCACATCACAAAAAGACGAGTAGTGTCTACGAAAAAAATATAAAACATCTAAAAACTATAATAACATTTTTTTTTTTTTTTTTTACTTTTAGGGTAAAGGAATGCATGGTCAAGCTCACATGTTTGGTAAGATTTTTACTTCAAATGCCTTCATTCATTAAATTGTAAAAATACATTTAATTGTTTCACAGGTTACTTACATGCATGTGAATTTGCAGTATATGGTACACATACCCTTTTGGTGCAAACGAATTACAAAGTGTTTATTTTTCCGGCTAAAAGTGCACCCTCACTAGTCATCACTAAAGCCGGGGACTCACTGTGGTCGACGGTCATTAGCCGGTGCGATTCTATGGATAAGGCAATGCCATGACACGTGTACAACGGATCGGTTTTTTTTTATGACGATCCATTCAGACTACTACCGACAGTTAGCAGACAGCTTTGTGGCTTCTAGCTCTCACAGGGGGTGGAGTTGGATTCGTCGTACGGACACAGTGGGTGCCCGGCTTAAATTGTTTCGCAAACGAATATGTATGCTAATGACTAAATAAACACTACCATCAGATAAATTATTCCCTTTCATATTGCAATGCATTTAAATGCAAATAATATTCCATATAGCAATGTTTCATGCTGCATTTTTGGCCGTTAACAGAACTGCTTTCATATTGCAATGCATTTAAATGCAAATAATATTCCATATAGCAATGTTTCATGCTGCATTTTTGGCCGTTAACAGAACTGGTCCATGGCACCCGGCTTTTGGAAAAACCCGGGTTATAAATCCTGCTGGTTTGTTGAATAGCGAATATGTATGCTAATGACTAAATAAACACTACCATCAGATAAATTATTCCCTTTCATTTTGCAATGCATTTAAATGCAAATAATATTCCATATAGCAATGTTTGGTCAATTTATATAACACTATTTTTTGTTTGTAACTGCACAATTAATAAAAAAATATAAATATCAAACACTAAAGAGTTCAGTTACCAAGTAAATAGAAACTTTTTTGCATGATGCTTTATAAAATCGAAATATTATATATATTTATTATTTATTAATCATTACAATTACGATAGAAAATTCAGTTGAATTCGAGTAACATTTATTCAATTAATCAATGGTAAGAAAGTATAATACATACTCCAAGTATTGAAATGCGTGCCATCATGTTGAGATTCAATATTTCAACATTAATTATGTCATCATCAGGAATGATGATTATTTAAAATTTAAATTTAAAAAAAAATTAATTCTTAATAAAATGTTAAATTGAACTTAAAAATGAAAGCAATCTAAATATTTAATTTAAAATTGAACATGTAGAAACTCTGTCCAGCTTATGAAATTTTGATTTTTTTTTTTTTATAAAAAACTGTTGTATGCCCATATATAGATAGCCATGATGGGCCTATATATGGTCACAATGTGACAACCATTTTTAGGCATGTTATATTTTTTTTTTATCAAATAATATTTGATAGTTCAGACTGAGCTTTATGTACCATTTTGATTTATTAATATCGTAATACTAATATATGCACTTGCACTTCCCCTATTGTCATCAACCCACATTCCCACCATTGTTTCCCTTTAAACCCTCGTTGAAATTTACAGCTAAACATCTTCATGTTCATGACTCACATGAAGCCAAATCCAAAATATTAGTCATGGTGTCAAAGGTGATGTTGAAGAAAAAATCTGCTGGTAAAAAAGGAGGAGCTACAAAAGAAAAAACTGTGAAGGAAGAACCAAAACCACCGCCTGAAGAGAAGCCGGTAGAAACTCCCAGGCCACCACCTCCTAAGCCGCCACCCCCACCTAAGCAGCCCGATCCACCACCAAAGCAGCCAGATCCACCACCAAAGCAGCCAGATCCACCACCAAAGCAGCCTGATCCACCACAGCAGACAGTGCCCCCTAATCCTGAACCTCCCCAAGATCCAGTCACCAAAGCAAAAGAAAGCCTTCTGTCTAAGAAAAAGGTTCTGTCTAAAGATGAATTCAAGGCTGAGTTTGAAAGAATTCGATCAGAATTTAAAGCTACGCTAGCTAAAATGAAGGGGCAATCACCCACTACCACTACAACAACAGTTGAAAATGACGGTGTTAAGCGCACAACAATATCGACCACAAATGATTTGCCTAAAACTACTTCCAGTGGTACACAAAAGTCAAGTAACATACCCAAAAAAGGTACAACTAATGCAGGGGAAAATATAAAACAACCAGAAAATAATAGCAAGAAACAAGAGCCTATAAATAAGAGGACAAGTAAGGAAAAAGTTATGAAAAATAATGAACCTCCAAAAAATGCTTCACAAAACATAAAGGTACAAACATTGACAAACAAGCAAAGACATGAAGCTCTGCACAGTTCTACTATTAACAGTATTCTTGAGAAACATAAGAACAGACGAAAAGGTGCAGCAGCAAATTCAACTGTAAAGGATAAAATGGAAACTAAAAATTTACATGGACATACTCAAGGGAAGAAGGGTGCTACTATATCTGTAAGGTCTCTTCACAACAGACTAAAACCTAAACCTCGTCCACCGTCAAGTTATAAACCTCCTCAGACAAGTTCAAATCGTAAAAGTCGGTCTACGACAGATCGTGAATCTAAACCAGCAAGTCCACAAAAATTCACTAAGGATTCAAATGCAAATGAGAGAAATAGAGACAGTACAAATCCACCCATGAATCAGAAACTAGGAGGTGTTGACAATCAACTAGATACTATGAAAATGCAGAAACCAAAATTAAGAAACCAAAGAACACATGTAGAAAAAAGGCAAACGCCAGATCTTAAAGATGAAAGAAATAAAAATCACAGTGAAGGTGATTCACGTGGGCGCTACCATGAGGAAAGAGACACTTGTGTCGAAGCAACAACTTATACCAACGCCAATGGACAAATCATATTTTGTAATTCGCCTGTTCTTAACAACAGGTATCGTAGGATGTCAGACAATGTAGATCCAGAAAATATGCAAAGTTTTGGTAAACGTTGGTCTGATAATACTTGTGGGGATGGACTTCTCTCTACTGCAGACTCTTCAACTGAGAATTTAGGTCATTATAAAAGCCAAACAGATGGGAAATTAAAAGTATCTGCAAGATCCAATGGCCCGGGTCGGAATACAAATGATGGCTTTAATCAAAAGATGGCAGGAAATACAGCCAAACAAAATTTTAATAGAAAAAATCCGAAAGTTTTCAATATTCCGAAATCAGATGAAGGAAATAAACCCGAATATAATATTAAGCTTGAAAAACTTACGCAAAATGAAAAATCAAGGACTGGTTTTGGAAGGAATTCATTGAAACAGGAAGCAAGCAGAGAAGAACTTCTAAATTCTGCGTCGAGAAAAACTCCTCAAG
The DNA here is from genome assembly GCF_011630105.1 of Anneissia japonica. Lineage (NCBI taxonomy): Eukaryota > Metazoa > Echinodermata > Crinoidea > Comatulida > Comatulidae > Anneissia > Anneissia japonica. Next base: position 51,955 of record NW_022749909.1, read on the forward strand.
TCTAGATACCAATCCCAACATTTCATTATAGTTTTGTTTTTTCCTGATATATTTTTTTGAATCTAGCTTTAGCAACCGACAAGATGTAGTGGATTTTTATATAGTCATTGCACAGTTGAAGACTGAAATTCCAGATCTCTAGACAGAAATCAAATGGTTGAAACACTGGTCTGGAAACAAAAAACCCCAATAAATTCCTGGTCTGACTTTAGATAGTTTTCAGAACATTATGCAGCTAAAAACTAGAAAATTACAAAAACAGATATAACATTTCTTTGGGCAACATTTTAAAAGAAAACACATCTTCAATATGCAAGGTAATCATTATGTTTACTCAAACAGCTCTCCCTCCAATTCAAGTCACCTCCATTTCAAAAGCACTAAGATCTAAACAGTTGTGACTGGCTCTGGCGAAACCCGCCATTTATCGCAATTACTAATTTCCTACAAGCACCCAAAATGTTCAAGAATTAAAATTTTTAACATTTTCAGGTTTTTTTTTTCATTATATAAGAAAGATATTTTGAAGAAAATTTCTGCAAAATATCAGTCACTAAATTTAACTGAAAAGTATATTAAAATTATTTTTAAAATACAAATAATACAAATCTGATAATAAAACTATTGATTTTGGAATCTTTGGAAGCTGTTTTCTCAAAACGTACACGGCTGGTATTAAATTAATTAACTTCGCTATCTTCAACCAATTTCCATCAAATAAACACTGTGTTAAAGAAGTACTGTATTCATGTACAGTAGAATCTAAAAACACCAAAAAATCAATTGTGAATTTTCCCTACAAACGGCTAGTTTTGCCAGAACTGGTCACAGTTTTCAGTCTATAACACCATAATGATGGTTTCTAATTGGAGGATGACCTGTATTTAGCATTTTGTAGCATTTTAGACTGGGGCCTTGCCTGGTTTTTGTTTCATCTACACTCTTTTCAACTGAATAATTGTTTTGCATATACCCTTAATGACTCATCTTGTTTTCTATACCATTCTTTTTCCTTCCTTTTAAGTAGGATTGTTTTATATAATTTTATTGTAAATTTAACTTGTATTCATTAATAAAGTTAAATAAGAATGCATTTTAAATTTAACTGGTGGTATGGTCTGGCTATCTGCATTGTGTAACTTGCTATGCATTATTTAAATGTTTGTTCATTTTGCTTGCTTATTGCTGAATTTTTGCTGGTACAGTAGACTTGAATAATTTCCTTTCATATAATATATTAATTGAAGTGCATGTTTTATTTATGAGTAATATACTGTCTGTTGAACCAATTATTATAATATGGTGATACAATTCAATAAATTCAGTGGCCAAACATGTTTTTGCCAAAGGATTCATTAATACTGTAAAGTGTATTGCTATTGTTGTATTAATATAAAGGGAAAGTATTTTTTCAACAAAATATGCATAATACCAAATAGTGGCAAAAGATAAGCCAAACCAGTCACTCGTCATAAATTGTGTTTCATAGATAATGGCCAAAACATGCTAGAATGTCAACATTTCTGAAACCTAGTTTATTGCACTAAACTAACCTATACATCATTGCTATTGTTATTTTGCACATTTTCGATGTTAAAACAACAATTTTTAACAATTTGGTGATGGTTAGAAATGCCCGAAATCATAAACATTGAAGGCACTTTTCTCAAATACTGTACAGGTTGTATGTTTAAACTCCAGTAACTTCATAAGGCAATGTCGGATTTACATGATTCTTCTACCATTGTATAGCTCTCATTTTACTGCTTAACCCTGTAATAACTAGAAATCAAAGTTTTGTGAGGAGTGACTACTGGTTTGGCTTGTCTTTGCCACAAATACTTTTTGCTGTAAATTACCTGGTAATCAAGTAAAAAATTAAAGGAAAAAAATGATAAATTGAAAAAAATTTCATTAATTTTAATTAATTAAATTGTCTCTTTTTTTTTCTTTTGGTACAATTTCTTTTTTTTTTTTTCCTCACTTAAAATTGCAAATTTTTGCTGGTTTCCTTGGGAACCATGTTAGCCTTAGCGCCAGAACCGACATGATACAAATTTGTCTCTCTTTGGAAATTAATGATGTCATCATTGATATTTTAAATGAGAAAGTGCTTTTTAAAAGTGAATAGTAAATTTACCTGATTTCACAGACAATATATTTTTTATCATAATTAAATTTCATCAATTTATGTTAAGTTGTATTTTCCACTTTGCAATGATGCCTAGTAGTAAGTAAAGAAAATTGTTTATTTGGGGAAAACAGGACAATTGTAGTGCCTGCCTCCACCTTCCTCACCATTTTCTCAGAGGTATACGATGGACAAACTGCATAGAGTATGATACTGTATTACAATTTCTAATATGAAATATAAAACAAAGTAAAAGAAATAATATTTTTCACTTTACAACCTTTATTGTCATCCTTCCTACTTGTTTAAACTTTTACTATAATTTTGCTTTCTAATTCTCTCCTTCATTATTGAAATTTCCAATATACCTTACTAGCATTAAATCTTTATCATATTGATTAATAATTTAGGTAACATTTTTTTTTTTCTAAGTCAAAAATGGGTGTTGTAACATACTATGAACATTTTTGGCTATAGGAAAGAGAAAACTGCACATGGCAAGACTTTTTTTTATACCTTCTTTCGCGAAATTATTTTTTATCGTCAGAGGAGGGCAGAAAAAAAATAAAAACAAAATTTTGTTTTCTTTTTAACAGCAAATAGTTTTGCCAAAAACATTCAGAGGAAAAAAAGTATATAATATTTTATACATGAATTTGAACAATGTAGTAAGGGAATGGTTAAAATGCTTTAAATTTAGAAAAAAAAATATACATACCGTATTATGTTTTTGGAGATTTCAAGGCAGCAGCGTGCATAATAAAAATTAAGATTAATTTTATTTCTGAAATTTTCATTTTTTCTTGACAGCATGTGGGCTAATTGGCCAAAAATGAAATTTTATTTTTAATCGAAATCATTATTTTTGGGCAGCAATGTATAAAAAAAAAGTCTTGCCTAAAAAAATTGGAAGCCAAGTTATTCTATTAGAATTCAACTAATATTATTTGAAATTATAATTTATTTTTGTTTTCTACTTTCTGTGTCTTATTGCAGGTGATTTTTCAAACGATTTCCCAGGCTCAAGTGGTATAAACTGTCGGACGGTAACCGAAAGGAATGGAAACCAAGTTGTGACGTACACAACATGCACATGATACTAGTCATGTGATAGGTTAAGACATGTGAAAATTTATGGTATATTTTATTCTTAAGTGCCTTTATTCAATCAAAAATCAGGATGTCCTTCCTAAACTCAGTATTATAAAACAGTTTGCTAGTGGTCACTAGTATCAACACTTTTTAAGAAAATCTACATACGATGATCAGTGAACTTGGTAGGCCTACCAATTTACATGCTGTAACTGTCAATGGACTAATTATCACTTAGTCACAGTGGTGGGTCCAGAAATTTGCCAACATTGTTCAACAAGCTAGTAACAAATTGATGTGAAAAGTACAGTTAAACTTGCCTGAAGAAGTCGATTTTGCTTGACTTGAATAACTTCCAAGTTAAACTTATTTTACATGCCAAATTGTTGTGGTCTCCAATAATTAACAATCAGTAAGCCAAATTTTATTTAAGACAAACAATTTTTCTATGGCGTTCTGGATATACAGGTTCCACTGTACCTCCATCAGAGTCCTGGAGTATTGGGATTTAAAAATTGGCTATTAATCACATTACAATTGAATCAGCAATTTAATATTTTCATGTGGCCACAGGGATTTCATGCCTCTCTGACGGCCCTCTTCTGATGCCACCAGCAGTGGCATATATTTGAAGGGGGGTCCTACCCCCTTTAATATTTTTGGAAATTAAAAAAAATCAGATAAAAAAAAATAAGAAAACTGTATTAAAATAGTGTGCAATTTCAGACCATGTAGAGGTGTCATAAAAGTTTGAACCTTAGCCCCAACTATATAAGGCTGAGGTGATGGAGACCATTGATCTGTGACAATTCCTTTATGGGGTGCGCCCCCCCCCCTATTTTTAATTCCTGGATCCACCACTGAACATGCTTTGTAATCAACGCATATCTCATCAACATTTAAGAAAGAAATAGCCCAATGCACCAGTTAATTTTGGGTATAGAATTTTTACCAAATGTATGTGTACAACTGTACACATTTGTTGTTAGTCACATTGTGTACAATTGTACCTTTAAAAGGCAGTAATTATGTCATCACTCTTCACAATGTGTACACATAGCCTAATTTGCATAATTAGAGACTCGCAGACAGGAGGGTCTGTTCTTTTCCCTACCATGTTTGTCTAAAATAACTTCCATAAAAATTACAAAGAAATTTGGTTGGTATAAATTTATAAAAATATAAAGTAATTTATTTATTAACTGTAAGATTTATTATATTAAATTTATGTTTGTTTATATACCGTATCTATTCAAATAAACATCCCTGGAATGGGGGTTTGAGATAATTCAATGGAGGTCTTATTCTTTTGGGTTCAAAATGGATGCCAAATGGATGCTTGTCATTTCATTACACAACACAAAATATTTGTTGGAAAGTGTTTTTTTTTTTTTTTTTATGATCTGAGCCTGGCAATACTGTCAATGCTCGAAATATGCGCCGTGGCACTAAAATTTTTGTAGGCTCCAGTCCGGAGCTTATAAAAAAATACTGGCATGGCACTTTCGCTGCCCATTCTAATGTTACCTATTTCACGTATTCCCGAAGTTCAGTGGGCCTATCATAGGTTCTATCATCGTATAAATATTTATAAGGAAATGCTTGTCTTTCATTGTCTTATTTATTCATAAAACACTTCATTGTATTTAAAACCCTGTTTCATTACACTTAGGGTAATATTATATACTTTCAATTAAGTGCTGCTGTGCTTATTCGAGAGCAGCACTCAAAAAAAAAAAATCATGTTTGGTGTGGCGCTTTTTTTATTTTGCAGCTCTTGGCGATGCCCATCGACACTGAGGTCCCTGAGACAAATAAGGGGAAATCGGTAAAAACTTGCAGATTTAATTAATTTGAGGGAGATTCTTCCTAGGTTGCGGGAGGCCGTCCTGATTTCTGAGAGGTTTCCGAGACCTGGAACTCCTGCATTGGTAAATAAAATGGTGTTTCTTCCACGACTTGTTTTGGTGAAGTTATTCAAGAATTTTATTCAAGGAGAATTTAATCCAAATACCGGTAACTTTTTGGAGGTGAAGTTTATTTAAAGGGCGTTATTTTAAGCACGATATTTATTCAAATAAATACGGTACTGTCATTGTATAATTATAAAGCAAAACTGAATTATTTTGATTATTTTATGTGAACAATTGTAGACTGTGTTGAAATATATTCGTTCAATAAGAAAATCTTTTTAGTCTTGTTTGTGTTGTCAATGGAAACTTTACTCACTTTAGATTTAGTCCATCTAAAATGACATATTCTAGTTACTTTAAAAATGGATTTGGTCAAAAAACCATTGTCCAAAGTGGCGACTAGATTCAGACAGTTTACTAAATCTTTAAATTTGCTGCCAGAAATGTGGGGTTGTATGGAATGACTATACAATAATGGCTAGTCAATTGCCTAGCGGTTAAGAAAGGGGGCGCCACAACGTACATCCATAATATAGGCACTGGTTCGAACGGCGCGCTCACCTATGGTTCTGGCGGTGGAACAAGTCTTTTCAGGTAAGGACTATAAACCATAGGCCCAGCGTACACAACTTGGCTCGTGTGCAGGACGAGAACCCAGGACATATTTCGAGATGAATAGGGGGGGGGGGGTTTACATTGGTGTACTGGTCCATACAGCCCCTGTTGTGGACAGATGAGAGTAGATGGCACCAGTTTACTGGGTAGCTCTGACATGAAACCTTTAGTGCAGAAGCAAGTTACTGTATGCGCATTGAGACTTCGTTATAAATCGCTATATAAATCTAACTACATTACATAATTATTTTAATGCTAATTATTTGAAAGCTAATAATTTATTGAAATCAGTTACCACTACTTAGAATTATCTCAAAAACTATACCATAAATCCTCTAGTATAAGCATACACACTTTGAACCCAAACTGTTAGCATGTTTGAGCAACAGGCCAATTTGCAACACTGTATATTCACAATTCAAAGCCATTTTTATATTTCTCTATTCAAACTGTACCCTGGGCTTTTTGCCAGGATATAATGCTGGTACCTTAAATAGGGTATTGGCTATGCAAGAGGACCTACAGTAATCAATCATAAAAAATAAACGATAACTTTATTTGCAGCAAACAGATCAAACAATTTCAAACATGACAATTCATTTATTACAATAACCATTCACACACAAACAGAAATCAACATACTGTACTAAATCTCTAATTTTATGTGTTTAAATAAGTTGCCATATTGGCAACAATAAAATAGTAATTAATGAATGCACTATTGGTTCAGGTGTATTGTTACCAGTACAGTAATTGAAACATAATTTATTCACTTTTAAAGTATAAAAACCTTTACTAAAATTTAAAGCCTAAATTTTTTAAGGTATAAATGATGTGATAAAAGAATACTGTATTTCCAATTACTATTACCTAACAGTGGTTTTTGTTGAATTTACTATTCAATAGTAAACAAAAAAAATTAACACTACAAACAGATAGGTTTGTTATTTCATTTTTTAACATATTCAAACCATCTATTTTAGCTATACATACTGTACAATACTATTTACATCATTTCATAATTCTATAACTTTTAGTAAATCAGAATCGATTATAGATTTCACTACAGTTTTATAATGCTGTGATTTTGTTGAAGTGGATCACCACTTATTAGCATCCGTGAAAGGTACACCACAGATAATAGGGCAAAAATATTTAATCTCGAAATCCCAACAGAGGAATCTACCCATTTATAACATATCCAAGACATCAACTCATTGGATTCGAGTCAAGTAGTCTTCAATCACGTTTGAATAAAGCCTGGTTTCCATAAAAGCGCTACAATGTCAGTGCTTTCAGTGCAACCGCTGTACAGCGTAGCAAATCACTAACACATTCAGGAAGGCTCCCTATTCGACCGACCAATCAGCATCACCGAAAGCTTTGGCGATATCGTGTAGCAATTGTATGGAAACCATGCTCAACGATAAACTAACTAATGCTTTGTTCAACATGGTTTTATACATTAAAAAAAAAAAATATCAATCTAAACTACATTCAATGTCCTGAGTTAAAATAATGTGTACCAAAGTGTTATGCAAGGATTTGAGGGAATTGATTTTGAATTTGAGCCTTTGATTTGCCTTAATATCTGATATACTGTATTGATGTTGCAAGGCTATACAGTATTATATTTTTTAATTCTTACAAATTATTTTTTCTTGCAATAATTTTCAGAGTGTTTTGTTGTATTTTACCTTTTCAAACAAAAAAATCATTACATCAACGGCTCCATTCCAAATTTTTGCAGTAACATTAGAAATCAATACACAGTGAATCATTAGTCAAAGCAGCAACATATCGTCGCTCACATCACAAACTCATTAGTTGTCAAGCAATTTTGTATTCTTTACCACACGGAAAGTCTGTAACGACAACAGTGCGTATTTTAACAAGCTTTGTTTTTGTAGTTTGACTATGTTGCAGAAAGTGATTACACTCAATGAAGAAAAATTGATTGTTTTAATAATCCGAAAAAAAAAAGAGATACACAGGTCTAACCAGCCTACTGTTGTTCTATGGATGCTTCCTGTAACGTGACTACCTCTACAGCCTGTGATGCCACCGGGACGTTGGCGTGGTTCTGCGTTTGCTGGACAGCTTCGGCCTGCACAGTCACACTATTACTATCGGTGGTTGCTATGGTTTGTATTGTCTGCGCATGTTGAACTTGCATCTGGTCACTACTGATACTCGACACCGGGTATATTGAGGCAGGGATAACGATACCTAAATAACCATTAAAAACATGTTAAAACATAGCTAAACATCAATTGAAAGAAAATATACAAACAGAAAGGGTTCTGGTATAAAGAATTAAAAATTAATTATACTTTTCCTACGTCAAAGTTGTAGCTGTAGAAAACTAAGGGTGGGTATAAATATTTAAGGGTGGGTGGGTAAGAGACATTTTGAAGGGTGATAACATTGGTAAACTCAAAATAATAAGAGTGGATTTTAAGGATGGAAAAGTGGGTTAGTAAGGGTCGGTTGAGGGCAACAGAATTAGCTTTAAACTGGGTGAAAACTTCAAGGCTGAGTGGCCCCGCTAACCTCCGCCCCCCCATAACTACATCCCTGCTATATCAATGGTGTTGAAGCACTCACTAGCTAAATGCAAGTGCCCTGGACTTTAAGGGGACCCAGATAGTAATCTGCATTTTTTGCCAAGACAAGCACTTTATTAAACCACATATCGGAATTCAGCAATACAGGTCAGCCCTTAAGGTGTCAAAATATGCCCTTTTAAAAATTGCTGGCACCAGGGCTATACTTGGCACCATCCCTTTAGCGTAGTAGCGCCCCGAAGAAAGCCTAGCCAAGTGTTTCTAGCCTCTACATACACAAATGTGTCTCTTTATGCAGTAATAAACCCAACTCACTCTGGTTAGCGTCTGTTGAGAGCATAATCTGACCGTCGGCCAACGTTGCTTCGGTGAGCGTTGCGACCGTGTGTCCACCATCCCCGTTCATGGTCACCGACACTGGAGTTCCGTTCTGCGTGGCGGCAGCGACTTCAGCAAGTGTTTGCACAGCTTGGGTGGCCTCCGCTTGTTGGCTGACGCCAAGCTGTGCATGTTGTAACTGAGACTGTTGGATCAATACCTGTTGAAGGTGTGGTATGTGGTTGAGGTGCTGAACTTGTCCCAGCTGTTGGACATGCTGGATCTGTTGAACTTGCTGTAATAAAATAAATATGAATATATATTGTCAACTTTTCAGGCTCTTTTACATTAAATGCCTCCGTCAATATTTTTTATTGTATATATCAATGTTTATATTATTTTAATACAGCATTCTCATATTTAAAGTAAACATGTGCCTTTTTAATATTTTTTTATCGATTTATTTTTGTTCATTCACTAGTATTATATTTTACTAATTACATTTTACTAGTATGTATATAATTGTAACATTTAGTTAAACAAATCAAGACAGCTTTTAGTGTAGGAGTAAATGCTCAAGGGGCTTATAACATATTTGTAGGCTTCAGTGTGTCGCTTATTCGAGAGCGGCACTTATTTGAGAGTGGCGCTTATAAAAAATATATTGGCGTGGTGCTTTCCATGCCTGTTTCAATGTTACCTATATCACGTATTCCCGCAGTTTGGTCGGCCTTTCATGGGTTCAACTTCATCGTAAATAAACGTTTATAAATCTACTTCCTTGTGCCTTCATTGGTGTATTTATTCATTTTAACACTGTATACATTGTATTTAAAACCCCATTTCTCAAAGTGTTTCATTACACACAGCGTAATATTATATACTCTCATTTAAGCGCCGCAGCACTTAGCGACAATAAAACATGTGTGGTGCGGCGCTTAATCAAGGGTGGAGCTTATCCGAGCATTTATAGAAAGGCAAGACATTTTTATACCTTGTTTATCGAACCCTCCACCAACCGATAACTAGTCAGTGCACCCTTCAGCACACTAAACAAGGTATAAAATGGTCTGCCTAACATACCTTAAAAAAATAATGGAATCACAAATACCATAGTACAAAAACCATCAAATCCTAAATTCCATTGGGCAATATAGACGATTCCATTACTTTTAGGTAAGTTCTGCAAACTTTTTTACTTAACAGTATTCAGTTATTCACAAAAGAGAAAATAACATTTCAATTCAATTCATAACAAATTACAATTTAGTTTTTCTAACTGATAAAACATGGCATTAAACATAGGAATTATTACGCATATTTTATAGTATGAAAACAGAAAAAAACAAAAAAAAACAAAGAAACTATCAATAATATTGACTGTTGAAGGTACAGTTTCAATATTCAAAGAATTTGAGTACGAAAAAAAAAACTCACCGATACATCAGTAAGAGTAGCAACTGTATTTCCCGTGTCAACTTGTATAAGGGACAGTGTACCGTCAGCATTGTTGATTGTCTGTACAACTGTATGGGACGGGATAAGCTGATGGGTGGTTTGATGATGATGCGTTTCCGTTTCCTGGAAATCCGGCAACAGGTCCTCCCGGCCATGATGTTTGTAGCAATTTTTCACAATTGTACGAAGGGCATGAGTCCAAGACACCTGAAATAAATCGTATGTGTTAATTTAAGTTGTATTATATTAATGGACACTTTGGCACCAAAAAAGTGATATATCCCCTTATTTATTACTTAAATTGATTGCTTAAGGCACAACAAACATGTGCCATGGGTTGCCAATAGTGAATAAAACACGGTCTTATTTTTATAGTTACCAACCTGAGAGTTGAAATGTGACTACAACAGTTGGCTGGAGGGATGAGGGCCGCCAGGGACCCCGTCGAGGTCTAGGGTCAGAGCCCAAGAGGCAAAGGCCCTTGGCACTTTTGACGATCTGAGCATTTTTAAGCAGTTTTTTAAACCATTTCGTCGAGTGTTTGTTGACAATACAGGGTAAACATACAAAAATATTTTTTATAAAGCCACGTACAATTTGAGTTTCAATGTTTAATTTTCTAATAAATCAAGTTACTGCATGACCATTTTTATATTTTTGATAAAACTAATGTTAAATGCATTTCCCCTTATTTCATAATTCATTATCACGTATAAACTTGTGCTAAATGTGCGACACATTTATGACCACGCATGTGTTTTTTGAAATGCGGGACCATTCCGTACGATCTGACATGGTTGGTAACTATGTACTTTTATTCATTAGTGAATCCATTTTACAGGACAAACATGAAATTAGCATTAGACTGGGTGCCTCCCCCACCCCCAATAGGTATATCCCTGTCTGCCTTAACTGTTTGGCCATTTAACATAAAAACACAATGCTTTACTGACTTGATCTTAGTCGCATAAGAACCGAAGAACCTGTCTGTATGTCTGTTAGAAATATTCAGCAAAAAGTAATGAATGGTGAACATCATAAAATTTAAAGGAATGGTATATAATAATCAAAGAAAGGTTATTAAAGGAAATGTTAAGGTCAGAGACATTTAATTGTTCACCACAAGCATAAAAGGAAATAATGGAATCACCCCATGTATTCAAACAGCACTCAAGAAAACAAGATAGTATAATACATACTCCAAGTACCGAAATGCATGCCATTGTGTCGGGATTCAATATTTCAACATTAATTATGTCATCATCAAGAAAACAATGCGCCTGATTATGACAGTCGATTCCATTATTTTATTGAGGGTATTCTGGAGCGCAAGAAAATAATGTGCCTGAATACAACGGGCGATCCCATTATTTCATGGGTAGGCTGCAGTTTCATCCAATTATACAAGGCCTCCATATTGTTGGTACTGTATTCAGGCACAGAACGGAGTTATGCCAGCTATGGAGTGACTGCTCTAGTTTTGGTTTGTATTAACATATCATACCTTTCGTTTGTCTTCATCTGACCTGACATCACTCCTGACATTTGCCCACGGTAAATCAGACGGCCACCATACTGGTCTACATGTCTCCTTCCCCCAGCCAGGTTTCCCCCTCCCTGTGGAGTACTTCAGCATCAGTGGTATGAACCCTCGAAGCTGGGCTTGGGTCATTTTGTCCACAGGGGTGGGTATGCCATCTATGACTAATGGCGGAAGCTCATGTAGGTTGGTATTTTCTGGGGGCGGAGCGGGGGCTTGCTGAGCCAAAGCAGCCTCCAAATCTTGCATAATCACTGTGCGACAGTTTCGCATCTAGAGAACAAAAATACAAAATCAATTTTCATACAACTTTTAATCACACAGAGAATAAAAAGCACACAAACACAGTTACAAATACAGTTAGGCATTTTTAAACACAGATTAGCATATTGCTTGAAAAGAGGATGTTTTGTTTTGCAAATAACTTTTATGGTATTTGTCTTGTGAGAGTCAAACAAAAATTGTCAATATAAAAAAGGATGGAGAATAAAGACATAATTTTAGTTCATTTGGCCTAATAGTGATATATAAAAAATTATTACAATGATGGGTTATAATAATGAAGTCAACTAAAAAGGTTAGTTTAAAAATATCTGTATTTGATTTGAAATTTATTAAGAGGTAGCAACCCTTGGTGGCAGCTATGTCATTCACAATTATTAGGTTCACAGATTAAACAATTAAGTACAGTACTGTTACAATAAAATTTAATCTGCCTTTCTACAGATCTACTTAATTGAAGTTAAGATAATAAATAGTAGAAATAGAGCATATATATTGGAACATTTGTCGAAATGCATTGTGGGAGAACGGAGAGCAATTTAACCTCGTCCCCGCAGCGGCACTATATATCAATAATAAAGGTGATGGTCATGTTCATTTGTTTCCTGTAGTTTCTCCACTGAGTCAAATGTCAAATTTGACCATGCTCACGGGAGGGCAGATGTCCCATCAATTTTAATGCAAATATGCAGATGAACTCATTCTTCTGCTATTTAAGTTCTTTGGTTCTACCAAGTGAGACCCAAGTGAAGGGCGCCTAAAACTAGCGCCGATATTACGGACGCTGTAAGCAGCCTTACTGCTCAGGCACTCAAGTTCTCAATAGGTCGAGGTTAACAAGCAGTATTTTAATACCACTAATATCAGTCAGTATTATTTTTTTTACATTAATTGGTTTAAGTCGAAGGCTAAGGATATCCCTTCACAATAAAAACACTAAGACAAGATGCCCTACATAAACTAAGTCTTGTTATGAGGATTAGGAAGTGGAACCTGATAACATGACAGATATTGAACCCAGGACTCAGGGATTGGAAGGCATGCATCTTAACTACCAACCATGTTATATTCAACTCCACTCTAGTAAAAAACACGCACAAATTTGAATACTTACAACACCTTCCAATGGACATGACCCACTAACTTTGAATGTCTTTTCTCCTTTTCCTGGAATACAGCAAATTACAACTGCCTGCTGTCCAACCCTTGTTGCATATTCATCGATTGTAGCTCTCAACTTCCTGTCAAAGAAAAAAACCCATTAACTGGTAAGATTATGGCAAACAGATCATAAACAATTACACAGGAATGGTTAATGATAAACAATTGAACAGGAAGAATGAAGGAATGGGTAATGATTAGATAAGGGTGATCATTTCATGAACCATTTAATCATGGAGAAAATAAAATAGAATCTATTTTATTTTCTCCATGATTTAATAGTGTAAGAAAAGATTCTCTACAGTACTTTGATACAACAAGTACACAATTTGTACAATACCTTCAGACAACTGCAATATTAAACTTTGCTAAGTTTTAGCAATAATAGAAATTCAAGTTGTTGATATATTCAGATACATGAGCATATAATCTTTAAAATGAGGGGTCATTCATTGAAAATAGACATTACATGCCTAATTTATTGGAAAGTAAATGTAGAGCACTAAACATAAAGATGATTTTGAGTAATTACCTTTCAAAGTTATTTGTGCATACATTGTTCAATAAAAATTAACTATCACAATAATGTTAAATAAACAATTTATTGACCATTTCCAGAACTAATACTTTGGGACACGAATAATAAGACATAAAACTGTTGATCTATAGTGATCAACAAATTTGAATTTTTGGGCAATTTTTTTTAGCTCTAACACTTTATAGCTTTAAATTTAATCAATACTAGCCAGTGCGACAAATTAACCATTTTGCCACTACATGATTCATCGACATATGGAGTCTCTCAGGCTTCGATCTCCAACTAGAAAGTTAGTTTTGTATTAATATGAAGATTGTAGTAAGTTTTGATACTTTAAATAAATTTTCTCAATCAGAGGTGTCTTGAATAAACAATTATTTTATTATTAATAATCCTATGCCTACGCATCCATTGTTCCTATTGTAGACTCAGACACTCCCACAATTGTTTTCCAGAGTGCTATTATTAAAGAGGTCCAATGTGGGCATGAAAGCTAGCATACATTAAATATATTAGTGTTAAGACCAAACTTTTTTCTTTCTTTGATTTGCATACTTTATATTTTTTTACAGATTATCAGGGGAGGGCGGAATGAAAATTTAAAAAAATTGTGTTTTCTTATTTAGCAAATAGATTTGCCAAAATCATCCAGACGGAGGAGAAAATAAAAATAAAATTTTATTAGTAAATGTAAAACAGGATGGTTAAATGCTTCAAATATATATAATTATGAAGAAATATACATCTATTTTTGGAGATTTCAAGGCAGTGGAGGACGTAATAAAAATTTTTTTTTTAATTTATTTTTTTTCTGAAATTTCTATTTTTACGTGACAGCAGGTGCACTAACTGGCCGAAAATAAAATCTTATTTTTATTCGAAATCACAAATATTTGCAGTCGGTGGGTTCACTAAACAAGGTATAAAAAAAGTGTCTTGCCTGAAGTGTTCTTTTTTTTAAATCTTTTAAATACTGTAATAATTTGCTGGTGGCAGCAAACAGTTGGTGGGTAGCCCTCCTGCAGGGCCCCATCAATAATTTGACAAAAACTGTAATACTGATTTTGCAATAGCAGGCCTATGGATCATCAGTTGGTTGTTGTTTATTGTAGTTTGTTTTCATTGCAGGCATGTGGTTGTTGTTTATTGCACGAGTAATGGATCACCAGTTTGGTTGTTGTATATTGAGGTTATCAGAAGATATTAAACTATTGTATGTTATACATACATCACATAAATAAATATATTTATTTATGTGATGTCATCATGACCATATTTAGACATATCTCATGTTTTTGTCAAATATTTTAAATATTTTCTAGAACAAACCTCATCAGCCTGGTCTGTTGCCTGCGTCTAATTGAAGGGTTTGTTTCAAACGAGTGAGGGCGTTTCCGTTTCTTTCCCGTTGCTATGGCAGCTGCTGCAGCTACACCAATAGGACCTGCAAACAAATTAATATCGATTCCAAATGAAAATCAGTGAAATCTGTATCAAGACCTCAGGAAGAAGTAAACACATACAGTAAATGACCAACATAATAATATGAATAAACAATATATTTTTTTTAATAATTTTAAATAAATAATTAATTTTTTTTAAAGAAAAGTACAATCGATTTGTGTACTGCATCAGAGCAAAATCGTTAATGGTAAAACTCCATGGTATGCCACATGCACACGTCAGCCACATATCTCATCACATGCAGCATATAACCTAATAATTATTGCAAAGTAAGTAGGGGAAGCTGGAGACATGTTTACTTGTTCATTCAAAAAACTGAATGCTGTCAAGTCCAATTTACTGAAGACGGCTTAGTTACTGGGCAAAATATCAGACTGCCTAATACCGTAAATGCTCAAATAAGCGCTGCGGTGCTTATAAAATTTGTAGAGGCTTCAGTGCAGCACTTATTCAAGAACAGCGCTTATTCAAGAATTAACGGTATATTGTTTCTGAAGTGGGTTGGCAACTCCATAATTTCAAAGGTCATCCTAGACTTGCTTATAATTATCAAGCAAAATTTTTGGTGAGTTCAATAGACATATTGAATCATAATAATGCAATCTGAGGATGTGACCAGTCAAAAAACAATCATGTTGTTACTTTTTTTCTAATTAGGTGTGAATTTAATGATGAAAGAAATGATAAAAAAAGTAACAAGCAATTGATTTTAATTTGTATTGGATCTTGGAAACACATGGAAAAAAATGTCACTTACCAGCATGAGCCAACTGAGATGTCACTTCATCTGTCATACCAGCCATCAAATCCGACTCATCAAATGGCGTTTCTGGTGATGATGGCTCACTGATCTCATCGTTCATAATCATGGCTCAACTAATTGCTCTTGAATCTAAACAAATAAAAAAAAAAAACAATTAATTATTTGTATGACACACAAATAGATTTAAATAGTCTAGATTATTTGTTACACAAATGTAGTGGCATTCTCAACAATTTGTATGTTTCACAGTGGTCTGAACACCATATTCAATTCGTGATGGGCTTCATCACAAAATTAAGCCCACTGAGCTTCAATTCGAGGCTTTACGTAAAATCTTAGGACAAAGTTACAAGGATCAGTAAATAAACACTAATATGAACAGTCGTATTGCCTTTCCTAACCATTTATTTTTTCATGTTAACAGTGGGTGATTCTTTTCGCAACCATAACATTATAGATATTCATATACAATCGCACTGTTACCATTTTTATGTATACCCAAACTATGTCACGTGACCACCTGTAGTAAACAAACATCGCCGAATCCGTCTATTGCTCACTGATGAAATTGACGCTAAATTATTAAAGTAAATTTTGTTTGTGCAGCAAAAGAGTTTCTAGCGTTTGATACAATTTTAATGCACCCCCATTACACTAAATATTTATGCATCTTTGTGCTGCTTACTTAATAATTGAATTATTTCAAGTACAAAATAATCAGTAATTCTACTAGTGAGTCAAACTAAATCTAAATCAATCATGATCAATCATGAAATGCCTAAAATTTTTACAGCACATGCAGTACAATTTTGCTATTTATTTACAATATATTGTAGGCCTATATAAATATCTTTGAATATGTGTGTGGTGGCTGGCAGATTGCAAATGCAATCTCTCTAGGCCTATGTATGGACTCTGAACAAGAAGAAGCTACAGTAGTACAGGTGCAGGCTTACTGTTTTGCTGTAGGCCCATTTCAACTTGCATTATTGCTGTTCCTTGGAGTTAGAATAGACAGGCTAGCCCTTCTCTTCCCAACACCCCTCTTCCTGTCTAGCTCTAGTAAGTAGTAGGCCTAGCCTATAGCTAGGCCTAGGCCCTACTTTAGAGGCACGCTTTGGTCTTGATTCACATTTCCCACTCCGGATTCGGAAAGGTTGGGCCAAGACTACGACAACCGATTTTAATAGAAATGACTCCATCACTTCGCACTAACTGTGCATGTACGTATAAAGCAAACGTAAATAAACGGATAATGGGCAAAACATACGAAAATAACGATTCATAGCGCAGAATTGCTGTTTTTGTACAGCATGCGACTGCGCAAAAAATGGTCGGATCACGCAGACTCATCAGGCTGCCTGTTGTATAAAGAAGCTTAAACTAGGGATTGTGTCGAGTGCCTCCCGTAGAAAAAATGTATTTATCTGGTTCTTGGGCAGTATTTCTTCATATAAGTTACATTATACTGTACTCTGTATTTTGAGGATCTCAGTTGATGTGTTATTAACCGGTATATGTGTGTATATGGGACTCAGAAGATGTAACAAATATTTTTCTTTGAAAAACTCCGATTCCAAAATGTCGGAAGCAATGCGGCTGCGCGGTGTAAATTTAAGGCATGATGAGATAGGTTGCTTCGCAAAAAATACAAAATTTTATTAGTTTCCATGTATTTTTTGCCTCAATCTACCAACTAAATTAACAACCAAGTATCTAAAATACGTATATTGGTGGAAATATTCAATTCGAAAGAACACAATGTTTGTAAATAAGACTCAGTTATGCAGGACTTCTACAAAAAATTACGAGATCTTCACTGAGTCTGCGCAAAACAAAGAAACATTAATTTCATTCAACAATTTTACGTTATTTTATTGCATTACGAAAATAAAATAGGCAATATTTCAAGTGAATTGTAGAAACATAATAAAGTGAACTTACAACGAAGTATGAAGAAATATAATCAATCTTTCTTCAATGAAATTTGATGCTACAAATCTCCTATCTTTTCGTAAGGGCTGCGCAAAATAATCAAAAACTCAACGGTTCTGAGCAAGCCTCTCGATGGAAAGCGCCGAAATGGGCTTGGCTTGGCTGCAAAAACAGTACGTGTTCCCAATATTAACCTATAGAGGGCGTTCATTTATTTTATTGATTGGCAGAATATGGGAAGCAGTTTTATACTGTATAAAACTATTAGGGCCTATACACAGTATACGGCCTTTTAAAATAGTGATTTTTTTAAATATATATAGCTGCTTCTGATAATTTTAAAATGTGTACATCGAAAATCAAGAACTAATATGTACCTATATTAATGGTAGAGTCCCGAGTAGAATATATCTTTATTTCAAAGGCCTATTAGTATTTTCTCCGGTTGCCGGCCTAAATATTATTTCTGTGTAAAGCGAATATGGGAAATGTGCAATATGCGCTATATAAATATAATAATATTATTTATTATTATTTTTATTGGAATTGAATTAATTCCGTCAGATAGACCTAGAAGGCCTGTGTGTAATAATTTAAGAAAGTGTTCAAATAAACTTACTACCGTAAATTACAGGTGTGTTAATAAAAAAATATTAGAAATTAATGGAATATTTTAACAAACTAAACAATCGAAGTTGCCTAATTGAATTTAAATAATGTCGATGTAGAAGTGGAACCTTCTTTTACATTCAATAAACCATTGTAATTTTGTCACTGGTTAGGACATCCCTGGGAAGGGGGCACGCAGTGTGTGCATATACAGTTATGGTGTTAATCCAGAATATCAGTGTATACATCTGGGCAATTAATTGCCGTATGAAAGTTGTGTTTTTCGTAAATATTTATGAACATCAATCAGTGAAAGCAGGATGTGGAGATGTTATGAATGCATAACGATATTTTGACATCGACTGAAGGACATCCAGGAGCAAATTAGGGGAACCTGCCGGCCCGGGATCCCCTTAAATGTGTCAAGATAAGCTAGAAAAGTATATTAAAATTTTGTGAGTGCCATTTCCGACTATCTAGAGGTGCCATCTTAATCATAAATGTTCTTACCTCAGCCCCAACCAAGGTAAGGCTGAAGTGTAGGCCCCTACTGCTACACTTCATCCCCCCCCCCCCCTCCAACCACCCTCTATTTTAAATTCCCTGGATCCGCAGACTAAATCATTTACTTCGTCGTTAAAAACATTTGATTAAACAACAAGCATTAGGCCTACCACAAAGGAATTGGCGAGCGGGGACTATAAAGGGGCCTCACAGAGCCCCCAAACTACTGTTGATAACCAATGCGTCCTGACGACTATGGCCTGAGTGATGGTCAACAACACTGTTGTTGTTGTTGATTGATTGATTGATTGATTGATTGATTGAAATTTATTATTTGTGTATTCAGTCCTGGTTTTTATAATTGCCCTATGTGAGATGAATCATCATCATTATCAGTGGCGGATTTATAGGAGGGTGGGGCGGGCCGGCTGCGGCCCCTTTTGGGGAGTATAAAGAAAGCTAAAGGAAAGAAAGAAAAAGTAATTGATCGCCCAAAACGCCTTACATACACTTAAGAGAAAGGAGTGCTTAGTGCTTAATTATAAAATTATAATAAATTCTAACTACCAAAGTTCTACTCTCGAGCGAAAGTCTGTATTATTTTAGTGTGCAACAATGCGAATAAATGCCCCAAGGGTAGATTGTATCCATCAATTGTAGAATAACCTAAGATGTGTACAAGAGACAGGCTGTATAAAGAAGCTTAAACTAGGGATTGTGTCGAGTGCCTCCCGTAGAAAAAATGTATTTATCTGGTTCTTGGGCAGTATTTCTTCATATAAGTTACATTATACTGTACTCTGTATTTTGAGGATCTCAGTTGATGTGTTATTAACCGGTATATGTGTGTATATGGGACTCAGAAGATGTAACAAATATTTTTCTTTGAAAAACTCCGATTCCAAAATGTCGGAAGCAATGCGGCTGCGCGGTGTAAATTTAAGGCATGATGAGATAGGTTGCTTCGCAAAAAATACAAAATTTTATTAGTTTCCATGTATTTTTTGCCTCAATCTACCAACTAAATTAACAACCA
>NW_022749909.1:73488-78753 GCF_011630105.1 Anneissia japonica
TTTTTGATATGCCATTAATAATAGAATCAACCTTAAAATCGTTTTTTGGCAATTTTTTATGAAGTTATAGGCCATTATATACAATTTAATCGTGACGTCACTGGGGAAAAAAGTAACAAAAGATTGTGTAAATAAAACCGTGTAGGGTATCTGCCACGTACGATCTTTGCGTGCATGCAGTAACCATGGCTATAACTCTTTTGTTGGCAACCGCTGATGCAGTTATCAAGTCCTATGTATAATCGATACATCTTTACCAAACCACATTTTTCTGAAATGCGGCGATTGATTTCTAGGCCTAACATTTTTCGCGGAGGATATTTTACAGCCTGGCACATCCCTGTCTCTTATACACATCTAGATGTGTATAAGAGACAGGTACATATATCATGTACTGGTATATATAAATATAAGCCTATATTATATATATATATATATATATATATATATATATATATAAACAACATAGGGTTCCACGTGTGTTTCAACAGGGAACTTGAAACTCTTTATTGGAGAAAGCTATTTCAACATATCCTTCTTTATCCTAGGTCCTAGGTCTTTATCAAGGTATATGAAACAACTAGCAAAAAGTTTAGGCAAACATATATATTAGGAGGAGTTAGTAACCAATGCGAAATGTGTGTATACGATTTATCAGTACTGTATCTCAGAGGTCCCAAATTGGTGAATTAAGTGAAAGTGAAGTAATTTGTTGTTTATAGTGTAAGTTCTCGGTACTTTCTATTTCGTTTATTAACTGTACGTATGACATGTTAATTCAACGTGTGTCATGCCTTTACCAAAAGCCATTACATTTATTATGTATTTAACAGAAACAGAAACAGTAGTACTGTAGTCCAAATTTTGTAAGTGACAAACGAAGGGCAAAATAAGTTACAGTATTTTAAGGTTTTATTGAACTTAAGTGGTGATGCAAAGGTATGCAGTTGTTTAAACTGTAAGTACAGTGCCCTTAATACTGTACTTGAAAGAGAAAAATGCATCCACTGTAGAGTGAGTGGAGTTAAGTTATATACAATGCAGAATCAGTGGCGTATCTGTTAGAGGCGGGGGATGCGCGGCGGCCGGCTCACGCCCCTCGAAAATTTACTCAAATTCACATCCCCTCAAAACAAAATCACCGTCAATTTGTTAAAAATTACCTAATCACCTTATTTTGCCCCGCAACTGATCATCGAGTCCTCCCACTTCACCTTCCATCAGCATTTCAAGACTTATAGTAGATTCGCCACAGTGCGAAATGTGTATAGCCTACCCTGTTTATCAGTATCTGTCTAACACTTTAGCTGGGTTTTTTGCAATCCTTAATAACAATCATGTATTATCATATTATAATATATATATATGTATATATATCCTTTTATGTATGCAAACGTCTTAACGAAATGGCCACACCGGCCTTTCTTTGGGAAGTGAAACCCAAAAGAATAAATTTGCACATGTGTAGAACAACGCTATTTATCGAGATAGAATACTTTTGATAAATAATCACAATAAATCATGGTAGGCCTACTGTATATTAGTTACAGAGATGAGCTAAAAACCGTCCTGTGATAATGCTATAATTATATATTTTTAAGCCAATTTCAAAAAGTATATACATTTTTAAGAACAATATTTTCTATGACCCATATGAACATTTTCTATTCATTCTACCCCAAGGTGTTTGATAAAGCTTCATTGTGCAGCATTTGTGAGATAGCAATTCGTTTACTACTTTATTTTT
The DNA here is from genome assembly GCF_011630105.1 of Anneissia japonica. Taxonomy (NCBI): domain Eukaryota; kingdom Metazoa; phylum Echinodermata; class Crinoidea; order Comatulida; family Comatulidae; genus Anneissia; species Anneissia japonica. The sequence continues at coordinate 75,236 of NW_022749909.1, forward strand.
CAGAAAGAAGCCACGATCTTCTGCAATGGAAGAGCAGATAAATTTAGTGTGCTCTGGCCTTCCCGTTTATAGAGCATATGCAAAATCTGAGAAGGTTAGCAACAATCTATTAGCAAAACATTATAATGTGGCTGATGATGATTATTCGTTGATATTCCTTCAGACCGGAAGCTTCGTAGAGGGTTTCCCTGATGTTGTAGAAAGTGATGTTGATTGGATGGTAATTCTCAACTCCCCTAAAGAAATTATCACCGCAGATTGGCAAGATAAAGTATTCATGCCAGTTGAACATGCACCAGCACATGTGAAAATCCAGATTCCGGTAGCAGACTTACAAAGATTCCAGAAAAAATGTTGGGTTACTTCAAAATCTTTAGGCCTTCTAAACGCTGTAGAGGGAGAAGAAGCATTTATATCTGCAAAAAGAGCACGTAATCTTAATAAGAATGATTTTCGTCCGGACTGGATGAAAGACAACAAACCAAGTTCTCCATGGGAAAATCCTGAAAATGATGAAACATCCCCATCCTACTGTCTTCAAAGTCAGGAAATGAAGAATGTAACCGTCGATCGAGTACCTGCACTCCAATGTGAAGGCTGGCCAAAAGTTGCTCACGAATGGATTGGCAGAAAGCGTAACTGGCCTGCAGCCTCATTAGTTGAGAAAATCTCATCTGGTGATTTTTACATTGTTCCGAAGCCTTCGAGTGCTTCCGGAGACCATGAAAACGAATGGCGACTATCGTTTTCTTTCGCAGAAGCTGAACTTCTGCAGAACTTTGGTGACGTACAAGTTCGCGTTTATTACGTTTTACGTACACTGTACGTTAAACACTTAAAAGAAAGAGTGAAAGGCACTTTAAGTTCATATAACATAAAAACAACTTTGCTGTATATGTTACAGGATCATAAAACAGACTTCTGGTCAGAAGAGAATACCGTAGCTATTATCCAAACCTTCTTTGAAAGACTTCATCAATATCTCAAGGAAGGATTCTGTCCCCATTATTTCATACCAAAACATAACCTTCTGTATAAAATCTCGAGACCAGAGCTCGACAAAGCTGCTTATGAAATATCAGTGTTAATTGCAGATCCGGCTTCAGCATTGAATGAAATTACTGAGAAGGGATTTCTGGGAATGATGCCACGCTTTGGGTTTTGGAACGTGGAAGTGAGGAGCAGATTAACATTAAAACTCATGGAGCTACCGGAACACGAAGCATACACAGCCATCACTTCTAAATCTGCGAGCAACTTAGCATTTTGTAAAACTATTGAACGAAAATGTTTTGTAGACATTTTACACGACACTGCATGTGCTATCAAAGCATTTCCTGGAAGTGACAGCTTTGTAAATATATATTTGCCTCTGATATTTCGCGGTTATCACATGTCGTCTGCAACCGAAGGAGACGGCTCTACCCTGACATTCAATCAATTAAAGATGGCACGACCGGATCCAGCATTTATGGAGATGAATGTTGAACAACTGAATAACTCAATCTATGTATGGGTGGAGCTATGCAGGGTTGCTTTAGAACAAATTTTGCGAGGGGGGAAAACTAAGTTAATTACCCATTGCAACACAGCATACAAACTCTTAACACTTAACAAGTTTGAAAAGGATAACACAGTGGTACCAGAATTTAAATTGTTCCATAAAATGTGCTCAATTGCCTCTGGTTTTCTTGCTTCGGCGAATCTTAACGCCAAGGAAATTGACTACGAACAACTTCTCACTGTTATGGATGGAAGTTTACCGTCAATTGCCGAAGGATGCTTACAGGAAAAAGACCTATGTGAGCCAGTTGTCTTCGTGTTTACTGGTGGAACCAGTCAAATGGCCAACAAACTTTATAAAGTATAATTAATTCTCACACTGATATTACATTGAATTTCTCCTAAGGAAAGACCAAATCGTTTCAAACATATTTGCTGTCATATTCTGGGATATATATATCTGTCTCTTATACACATCTAGATGTGTATAAGAGACAGTTTCTCAAAGTGTACTTTCCGGCCATCTAGAAGTGCCATAAACATGAACTTGTCCTACCTCAGCCCCAGCCATGGTGGGGCTGAGGTAGCGTAAATCTCCTATCTGTAAATTTACTGTCTGAACCCCTCCCCTCCGGTTTATGTCGAATTCCAAGATCCAAATATGTCATAAGTTGGCGAATCATCTTCCATCCATAATTTTATTGATGGAATATCAACTATGGGTCGGCCTAAATTTTACAAATTAAAAATTAAATGGGGGATAAAAATAAAATTACCTTAAATTAGTTTTAATATTTCAAAAAAATGGCTATTTTTTCTAATTTTAGATGTATTCACAACATAATATAATATAATATAATATATATTAATATAATATAATATAAAAATATCTTGAGATGTAATATGCCAACTAGATTTCCTAGTCAATGGCTGCCAATAAAACTGATATATTTTCAGTGGCTAAATTTATTATTATTATTATTATTATTATTATTATTATTATTATTATTATTATTATTATTATTATTATTATTTATTATTATTCAAATTTTTGAGTTTGACAGTGTCACTTCCGGCCATGGTGGGGTGAGATCGTTTCTATTTCGAATTCCAGTATTCGCCACTGTTTAATGTTGTACTTCTATCTATAATCCTATTGTTGGTATATGGACAATGAGTAATATTTAGACATGGGGGCCCGTTAGGAGTTTTGACACTTCCAGAGGGTTCTGCAAACGCAAAAAAGGTTGGGAACCACTGATATTGAATTCCTATGAACACAAAGATCATTTTTTATGCTATTACATTACTCATTTTTTTTTTTGCGTGTACCATGGTAGGCATTAAGCCTAATGTTAAATATCGGTTAGTTGTTGTCGACTTTGAATGAGTAGTATGCACAGTTCCTTTTAGTACACTGCAAACTTTTATTCACACAAACTGTACGTTGGTTACAATCAGCTAAACTCCAGGTTTCAGATGTTAGAGAACCCTTTTAGAGTGGAGTTTGCTCAGCTCTGTACTTTTCTTCTGTGTAATCCTAATTGAATCTAACTTACTGACTACTCACTACTCACTACTCACTACTGACTGAGTGATATGGGGGTGTTTGCCTATTATACTTTAGGTAATGGGGGTGTGTCTCAAGTAAGTCACCCCATACTTTTAGAGTTTCTGATTGGATCATAGAGAAATTCTTTCTCTATGATTTAGTAACTTGTTTACCAAAAAACTGCTAATTAAGATGTATCACAAACTTCAGAGCTTAGGCTCAAAACTGACAATCATAGATTCATTGTGAGAAAGGCAAAGTCTAACTGACTAGGGTAAAGTTATACAATGTCCAGTTATAATAATAATAATAATTTGGATTTGTAAAGCGCAAAATACATAGGTCTCTATGCGCTAGAAACCAATTTAATGCATTTATCAGGTGAAGGGTATCGATTCCAATGGTTATGCAAGTTAATACCATTGAACCTTAATACTACATTACACTAAGTTATTGGAAGAGA
>NW_022749909.1:80332-104985 GCF_011630105.1 Anneissia japonica
CCATAAAATTACTGTGACGGACGTACAATTTTATCGTGGCGGACGTACTTGTCTGAATTGTGACGGACTTACACATCTAAAAATACAAAAATATCTACAATCTAAATTATTTTATTGATTAATTATTATACTGGTATGCTTATATGATATAAAAGTACAAAAATATACTGGATTTTAAACTTTTTTTTAATAATAAGTGTAAATTACAATGAATCAAATAATTTAGGTTATTTTGTGTCAAATACAATAATCCTCAGTTAACCTCATTACCCTAGTAGCCAGACCATGTTTTGTATGCATTTGAGGTAAAGAGAATATTGACTTCATAAATTGGTTCAGGGTGGCCCTAGATTCATTTTGGCTTGGTAACACGTTTTTAAAATGTGGCAAAATGTCAAAGGTCAGGGTCAAAAGTCATAGTAATAGGACCCTTATATCTTCGCAACCACATGTGGTAGAGAGCTAAGTTTGGTGCCAAGTTGTTCAAAACATTTATATTTCTATTTGCTATAATAGAATATTTTGTTAAAAAATGACAGGACATGCCATTTCTGACATTTGACACATCTCCGGGTCATATTCACAGGTTTTCTTATCTCCGTAACCACTGGGGGTAGCCAGTTAATTGTGGTGTCAATTTGTTCAGAACATTCATTTAAACAGATTATGAAGGAGTTGGATCTAAATTAGTAACCAGGAAAAATTATTATTTGGTTCCCAAAATGTACTTTGTTATTATTAATTAATGCAAACAGATAAACTAGTGAAAGACTACATACTGTACTGTACTCGATCTATTAAGTCAAGTTCTAACTTTTGGTGTCAACTTCTTCATTGTATAAAGAATCCTGCAATGGGTAAGTTTAGATTTTAAAGGTTCTGGAATTAGAGATTATTATAAACACCTGTAATGTATAGAACTATACATTTTTGTAATACAAGAACAATCATAGTAATTGTAGTTAATCAACTAGACTGTATGGTCACTCATGCTAAATAAGGTGTCTTATCTTACATTTATAATAATATCCTGTAATTTTGAATATAAAAAAATAATATAACCATGTTAGCTGTAATTGTAATTACATGACATTGTTATTATGAAGTAGATAGAGTAGCCGTTTTTGTCAAGATGATAACATTATTCTGTAATCTGTGTACTGCCTGCCTGGTTTTTATTGGATACTTGCATAAAATTTTAGTTCAAAATTGTTTTTTGTTTGTAATGTAAGCCCATGGTACTGAAATATGTGCATATTCCACACTATTTGATAACAATAAGACAAAAAGTGCTTCAGGGAGGAAAATTATAGTAAGCCTAAATTGATCTCGACCAGAAACTCAAGTATGGGGCTCATACCCAGAATTGTCCATGTTATTCCATATGTTTTGTGCTCAACATGTAGCCTACTGTAACTTCAGACACAAGACACTTGACAGTTTTCATATTTTCACCATATTTCATAGGTTATAACACATTTTACACAAAGTGACGGACGTACAAAAAATGTACGTCTGTCACATGGTTTTGCTAATTAGTGTAATTAATGGTAGGCTTCCAATTTGCTGTATACACTTGGTATATCTAGTATGCTTTATAACAGAGTTTGGTAATTTCTTTGTACCTGGTTAGAAAAGGAAATAAACAAATGTCATTTTCTTGTGACAGACGTACATCCATATTTTCATTATTTTAAAATATATAATTACAAATATGGCGTTAATTACAAAAAGTCAAAAAATTTCACCAAATTACACAATACATACTAATTCTTTATTTTAATAAAAAGTGAATCAGATTCTGATATTTTGCAAGGGAAAAATTGGAAATTAAAATTATAACTACATTTTCTTTAGTATTTCAAAATATTAATTAATTGTATTGAATTCCAATTATTTTCCATGTGGTTAGTGAATTCTTAATTTTTTTTTAATTTCACAAAAAAATATAACTCATTAGCTTCAAAATGATGTATCACACAAATACATTTGATGTATTTTAATTTTTTACCATTTGGTTTACTAATTTACGGAATTGCCCAATATAAGAATATCATGAGATGTAATATGCCAACTAGATTTCCTAGTCTATGGCTGCCAATAAAATTGATATATTTTCAGTGGCTAAATTTATTATTATTATTCAAATGTTTGAGTTTGACAGTGCCACTTCCGGTCATGGTGGGGTGAGATGGTTTCTATTTCGAATTCCAGTATTCGCCACTGTTTAATGTTGTACTTCTGATACCTACCGTATAATCCTATTGTTGGTATATGGACAATGAGTAATATTTAGACATGGAGGCCCGTTAAGAGTTTTGACATTTCCAGAGGGTTCTGCAAACGCAAAAAAAAAGTTGGGAACCACTGATATTGAATTCCTATGAACACAAAGATCATTTTTATGCTATTACATTACTCAATCATTTTTTGCGTGTACCATAGTAGGCATTAAGCATATGTTATTGGAAGAGCTCTACCGTATCCCATTAATTTTAATTCGTCAATCGGATATGTGAATTAAACATGTGTGGGTTAAACATTTGTGTTTGGGAAATAGGGAATTGACTTCTCATAGTTGATGCATGATACTTGTTAAACTAATTCATATTTAGCTTTCAAATTATACTTAGATGTTAGAATAGGTGCGTCACACCGACTAAATATGTATAAGGTCCAAGCAAGCACAGTACCGCTGTAAATGAAGCGACGCATAAAAAAAGAATAAACTGTTGGTGCATTTAACTGGTTCTTACAACTTACATGAACTTTTGACCCTGGTGGTAGAAACATGGTCTTGATAGAATATGAAAGTCATTCATTCTTGAAACATGTTAAAATTATGTACTGCCGGGTGTGGTAATTTTTCAAATGTGAATCCCAGTAGTCTTGTTGTATATGTGTGTCTTGTCTATGTGTGTAGCAACCAAGTATTTACCAACAGTTGTAGGCGTATGTTTAAATACTTCGTGTTTCGTAAAGTAGTTTGACAATAATGGTCGGTGTTACCTATTTCTATTAATGCGTGGACGTTTGTGTTTTTTTAAATATTACACAATATAGATTACGCAATGCGCATTTCCAGTTAGTTCAGCAATGTGCAGCAAAGTAGATTTTGAAATTATTTATTTAAAAAAAATAGATGTTTCAGACCTGACTACAAGTGTTTGCGTTGAAAAGTCTGATATTGTCTTGTATTTATATTTTATTGTAATAAAAATAAAATATTTCAACTATACAATGAGTTAAAAAATAATGGAATAATTGTTTACGAATTAAACAATGCGTAATGTACTGAACGTAGTCCTGTTATCTCTTTTTTTATTTTTCATTATCGTTAATTTACCATAATTTTGTTTTGTGGTATTTTTGTCTATATATATATATATATATATATATATATACATATATATATGTATATATGTCCTTCCGCTTGGATCCCAGATCTTCCCCGACAGTGGGGCTGGTACCTCCGACAGGTGGTTAGTACCCTGAAAGGGAGCCTCTTAACTTGTATGGTTTTCTATCAAATTATCTTTTTTAAATAAAGAATACCATAATCAACATAATTTTCCCCGACGGATTGAGTGGGGGGGGGGGCTATGCTTCCCCGACGGGGATGGGGTGTGGACCCCTTGTCAGGGAATTCCTGGCACTACCCCTGCCCTAAATTGGTCTAAAAGCACAATTTAAGCCATAAAAACTTCCCCACTGAACACTACAATGGCGTTTTTATTCCGAGCAGTCGATCGACCAACACCTGTCTCTTATACACATCTAGATGTGTATAAGAGACAGGAATTAAACATGGGTGGGTTTCACATAAAGTACCTGATAATTGTCCTATGGCTCTGACAAAGACCAGAGCCATATATATATATATATATATATATATATATATATATATAAAGAGAAGCGACATTCCGCTCCTTGGTTTGGGAAAGTCACGTGGTACACACCGTCCATTTTGTGTCATGATCTTCCCGATGATCACATGCAAAGTATATGAGTTACGTACACTGCATATTAATTTCACACACTTAATTGAGGTTTACAATTATATTATTTTATAATTAACATCACTTAGTACGGACAGCGTATATTAGAATTCATATATAATCGAATATTTGCGCGCCTGCGGGGTCGGGTAAATTCCGTGCTCGCGTAATTATTGGAATGAATTGGAATTTTTTCAATTATCGTTAATTCGTCACATTTTAATGAGTAGTTGCTAAATACAACGGGAACAGCCGAGGGGTGTGGCTTGTATGGAATTATAGCTGAAATTATGCATGACGGCACAATACAAGTCATACCTGTCTCTTATACACATCTAGATGTGTATAAGAGACAGTACGTATAGTGTGAATGTCACTCCAGAAATGACATGGCAATTTTATAATTACTAGGTTACTACTATAACTTTATTTTGGAAACGACGATTTTTAAAGAACGGACATACTCTTGCAGTGTGTTCATAAAAGTAACATACTGTACAGCCATAATAAAATATTAAAACAGAGGTGAGACTTTCGATACAATAAAATGTACGTTACACAATTACACAAGTTGAATCCTGTATTTACAATTCATAAATTTACAGCAAAGCACAATTTATATATTGCGGCCAACTGACCTATACTATTTTAATATTTATAAATAATAATCAAATTAATAACATATGATTTGTATAGGGCTCGCTCATATTCAAATTTAAGTAGCTCCTGTTATTTTTGTAAATAAATGATATGTAAGGCCAGCAAAAATTAATTAAATATGTATATCAAAATGTAATTAAAATCCGTATATAGGGTATATAGATTGTTGCTCTTTAAATTAGAATATGAGCGAGCCCTATACAAATCTTATGTTATTAATTTCATTATTATTATTTATAAGTATTAAAATAGTATAGGTCAGTTGGTCGCAATATATAAATTGTGCTTTGCTGTAAATGTTATAAATTGTAAGTGTTAAATGACATACAGGATCTGTGATATATATTTAACTTGTGTAATTGTGTAACGTACCGTATATTATTGTATTAAAAATCTCTGTTTTAATATTGTATTATGGCTGCACAGTATGTTACTTTTATAAACATACTGCAAGAGCGTGTCCGCTGTTTTAAAAGCGTCGTTTCCAAAATAAAGTTATAATAATTATATTATAGTTTGTTTTTAAGATTATTAAACATTACCTTTATTTTCATTGTCATTCGTATTTATACAGGCTGTACAAAGAATTGAAATTAAGAAGAACAATAATTTTAGATAAGAAAGTATAATACATACTCCAAGTATTGAAATACACGCCATCGAGTTGGGATTCAATATTTCGACATTAATTATGTCATCATCAGGAATTTTAATATTGTTTAGCGAACAACTTTTAAAGATCGTCAGAAAAGGGCGAAAAAAAAATATTTTTTTTTCTTATTTAGCTTAAATATTTTTCCGAACGCATCTAGGCGAATGAGAAAATAAAATGTTAATGATGAACGTAAACAGTGTAATAATGCAAGTGGTAAATGCTTTATATTTATATAATTAAGGACGCGCGCAAATATTCGATTATATATGATTCTCACACGCTGTCCATACTAAGTGATGTTAATTATAAAATATAATTGTAAACCCAATTAAGTGTGTGAAATTATTATGCAATGTACGTAACACATATACTTTGCATGTGTTCATCGGGAAGATTATGATACAAAATGGACGGTGTGTACCACGTGACTTTCGTAAATCAAGGAGCGGAATGTCGCAACTCTTTATTATATAGGGCGCCCTCTTCGTTTTCATGATTAACAACCAAAGATCTTTGTTAACAACTTATATCAAAGAGTATAAAACTGCAAGAGGTCCGACTGCCGGAGATTCTTTGGAACGCAATCCTATTTCAAAAAGTACTACCCAAAAGGGCGTGGCCTTTAAAAGAACGTAAAGCGCGTTCATATCGAACGCGTGCTGCTCGTCTATTGAATGTATGCTGGAATTCGAAACACAGCACGCGTTCGATACGAACGCCTTTTACGTTCTTATGAAGGACACGCCCCTTCGTGGGAGTACTTTTTAACGTTCCATTGCCTGTATACATAAGGGCACGTCGGACCTCTTGCAGTTTTATACTCTTTGCTTATCCTAACGGATGAGTAGTTGCTAAATACAACGGGAACAGCCGAGGGGTGTGGCTTGTATGGAATTATAGCTGAAATTATGCATGACGGCACAATACAAGTCATACTCCTCGGCCGAAGCCGATGTATTTAACAACTACCCATCGGGTGGCTTTCTCCGGTTGCAAAATCTGGATTCTCTTCGTAGGATAGATACTTCTCGAGAAAATACTCTCAACCGTATTTAAACTCACAAGATACAATAATAATATTTTTTTTTTAATGGAGGTGGCAGAGGAGGCTGGAAAACAAGACCAGCTATCCGTATTGCTGAAAACTTACATTCTTTGTATCAACATAACACTTATAGTGTTAATTTTGTCTGGAAACTTTATCGTTCTTTTTAAAATTCACCGAAATTCGCCTATGTTTAATAAACCGATTCACATTGTCGCTGTATCTTTGGCGCTCGTTGATTTTATGACCGGCTTGGTCGGTGTACCTTTTGCTATTGCTGGATACGTACTACGTGCAGTGCAGAACCAGTGCTGTGTTTGGTATTTTTCTCCCATCGTTATTTTTATTTCCATGTCCCTTGTCAACCTGATAATGATGGCAACGGATAGGTGGATCGCGGTTTGGTTTCCCATTCGGTATGTGGTCTGGATGACTGCTGGTCGAGCTGTTAAGATATGTACTTTTGCGAACATGTTTGGATTCGTCATAGGCAGTTTGCCATACAGCGCCACATTGGTCGCCGGCTTCGTCGTTAAGTTGAACGAAACATCCGTAGGTAACTGCGGCAGATTATCAACGTTGTATTCGATCTACGGCGAGTTTGTATTTCTTTATGTTAACACGAATCTGACGGCACTATGTATTCCGATCATGCTAATAGCGTATGCGTGTATCTTCACAAAAGCACGAAAACACATGAAGCAAAGAGGAATGCGCAGAGGTGAACATATCAGCACAATAACAATGAAAGCTTGTAAAACGTCTGCTAAAATCCTGATTGTGTTCATTTTATGCCTTGCTCCGACGGCCATCAAGTTACTGTACAGAATGCAATAGATGACGGCGCATTATGGTTGGTTTGGTTTCCTTGGTTTTCGGACGCGCTGATTATTTCAAACTCAATAATGAATCCGATTATATATTCTCGGAACAACGACGACTTAAAAAACAATGTAAAAAGTCAGTCGATTTCATTATATCGAAATTTAGGCCTAAACTCAAGATGAATGCAAATGATACGGATATTCAGTTTCCTTCCGTTTCCTCACACCAGTCACAAATTAGCAGTGCCGTGTGAGTATTGGCTAGTGGGAGAGCTGATAAAATGGAGATTGGGTGGTGGAATCAATAATTAAGTGAGGGGGAGTTAGCTGCCAAAATAAGATAATAATGAGGTGATTTCTAACTATGAGTAATTGTTTTACTCAGTGGAGGTAGGGTGCTTGGGGAGGGCACAGGCTAGGCTTTATGTGACCTGTCCCCGTACGAAACTGCTAATTAGTGGCAACATTTTCTGAATAGATAAATGAATATAGCGCTTATTTCAATACATGACATTGATATACATTAAAATTAAAAATTCAGTGGTAAAAAAAAGGGGAGGGCACGTTCCCCGTGACCCTATTGGATCCGCACCTTGAGACTGAACAAACAAAATAACTTACTCTAAACATTTATGTGCATGCCAAAAAAAAAATAATATTAATAATAATTTTAATGTTTAATGTATAGGCCTAAAGGTCTATAGTTCAGTTCGTTAACGTGGCAATATAGGCCCACCGTAGAATTACTGTAACTTATGTTTTAATGTAGGTATTAGTTTTATTGTAGGCCTTTTAACCTTTCCTGTCTTTTGAATAGGCAAATATTTTACATGCTTTATTTTATGTATGTATGTTTTATCGATGGCCCTTAAAGATTAGTTCCTGCAGGAACTGTTTAGGTCACCCTCTTTAATATGGTAATAGGCCTAAATAAATAAATGTGCCTATTACATGTACATATCAATTTGTTTGGGCTCTTTTGAACACGTCACAAACCATTTTTTTAATACTGCACGCGTGTAGAAAGGCAATAATAATGAACAGATTGAGTGAGATACACAGCACAATGTTTGGACGATTTTCCGAATCCGAAAAGGGTATGAAAATTCATTTTTTTTTAAACGATCAATCATTTGTGAACGCTACGTAAAATACATTCCCAAATAAAACTGTAGAAATAAGACAAGTCCACTATCAAGCATATAATTTAATGAATTTTAATAAGTCTTTGATACAACAGGTACCATATTTTCTTCAGTTCAGAAAATGGAACACACCAATTCCCTGGGCCGACTACTGTGAGCCAGGTAGTTTTTCTTCTTGAAAGCCTCTAAAAGAATGAAAAAAATGACGGAAGAAATTTTTGTTTAATCTGATTACATTTTATGTATTAGTGATCGCAAGAAAATTTGCTTTCAGTTTCCGCTTCAACCGTAAGCGATCGGATGTAAGCAAAGTTGTGAAGTTGTAAAGAAACCCTCCTCATAAGCCAGCTCAAATCACGCTGAAAACACACTAATATCGCTCATTCAACTAAAAATTGACGGGACGAAATTCTCGAAAAATAATATTTTGTGAATTGTGTGCAATAGCTGTAGGCCCATTTATAACCTTCTATAAACTGTCTCAGCTTAATTTATCCAACCTCTACTTTATGAGTTACGATTTTTAAAAACAGTCAATGTTTTTGAAGAAGCCCTAATGGTTAAGAGATAGGGTGATTTTCAAGACGGTGCGTTTGCAGTTAAGTGTACCAAACAAATTGATATGTTTACTTCTAATTTTTTTTTTCTTTTCAAAATTTTCTTTTGGGTCAATAAAGTTTTAAGTATTCCAGCTAATGACGTTTGAATGTATTGACCTCTTTGTATTACTTTCTCAAATTAGTAGATGAATATTGATCGCTTCAGAGTGATTAAAATGCAGCCACATGCAAGCCGCCACCAAAGCTTTAAAAAAAATAATTTGAACCTCTCGCAGGCCCTACTAAAAATACAAAGCTGCATTTCAAGTTATAATGCATTAATTAACATCTTCAGCTAGAATATGCTTTTACGAAAACTACCATCAATCAAATATAATTACAGTAAGATACAATACGCACATTTCTCACACGCAAAATTAGTTATTGTTATATATTGTTTGCAGTAGAATATGGTGGAAAATGCGGAGATCGCACATATACTGTACTGTACAAAAACAAGTAGGTTACTACAAGATAAGAAATTGTTATAAAAAAGCTACTTGGTGATTAAAAATACTACTACAGTAATATTAAATGACGACAATATTTCTGTTGTATATACAAATAACTTTGAAATACAAATACGGAAGCACAAAAGTGAATAGTTTGCATTTTAAAATATTACTGTTTCTCATAGTCGGTGGTGCTCCAATATCTTATCGGCTGAAATGCCATTGATCAAGAAATAAAAGCAAACTGTAAAATAAGAATCATAACAGAATCTGGATGTTATGTGTCGGTTGAAGCATACAATATTAGGTAGTTTTTGGTGGACGACATTAACGTTAAAGTTTGACAGAACCTTTTTAGCGTACCTCAAGAACCTTAAATCCTGAAAATAACGTCTTTCCCCCAAAAACATATGACATTTTACATTATACGTTTACGTAAAAACTTCGAAACCTATTGTAAATAAAGTGATTAACGTTAACCTTAGCGGATGGTTATCTGTCAGCTAATAATTCATTATAACATCATCTGTTAACGTTGACGTTGAAGTCGTCCGCCGAAAACAACTATGAATATTAATAAACCTCTAAAAAGGCAGGTTTATATTTATAACATTATACGTTAACGTTAACAACTATCAACATTAATAAACCTTTGAAATGGCAGGTTTATATTTAATTGAAATAAAATATATCTTGAATGTAAACATCATTTCTTGGAGGGGGATAATTCAAATCATCATCATCTCTATGGTTTAGAGAGAGCAGCTTAGCTCAGTCGGCTAATCTGGTGGTAGCCGCTGTGTGAGCGCTGAACCGTGGAGATCTGTAGGTCCCCGGTTCAATTCCCATCGCTACCTCTCCTTGTGTTTCTGCTAGAGGGCTGAAATACAAGTTACTAGCGCACCGTCTTTCGGATGAGACGTTTAAGCCGTTGGTCCCGTGTGCATTATGGCCCATGTGCACGTTAAAGAACGCAGTCCACACAGTAGGGGATTGTCTCCCGGTGTACTGCCCAATCACCACCAGAAGGACCCCACTGGAAATAAGTCTTCTTCTAGATTTTCGTGGGCTATCCTTGGTGTTTACACCGAATAAATCCAATCCAATTCAATGTCACTATTCATATTTTATATTTTAAATTCAACAATATAATGATTTTAGTGAACATATTAATGTACATCATAACAAACCATTCAAATTGAATAGACCTATGCTTATATACGACAGGCAAACACTATCGGATGTTTTAGGCTCAACAATGTCTGGTCAAACAAGTTTTTATAATATGCCAATCAGACACGGATCAACCAAATCGTTGCTATATTAAAAGTCAGACGCAACATGTCTAGCCAATCATTGTTATGTTTGACAGTCATCTGACAGTGCATACTTGAATTTTTAAACTCAAACATCACACTCCTTCGAGGGAACACATGCATGTACGGTATAATATTAATTAGCTCAATTATTATAATTCAAACCAATATAAAATAAATGAATCTAATAACAAAATTTCCTTTTGGGTCAATAAAGTTTTCAGTATTCCAGCTAATGACGTTTGAATATATTGACCTCTTTGTATTACTTTCTCAAATTAGTAGATGAATATTGATCGCTTCAGAGTGATTAAAATGCAGCCACATGCTCGCTAACTTGTAATATTCAGGTCCTTCAAGTTATCGAAGGAGTATGGTTAGAAATGGTAAAATGCACGAACAAATTTTTTTCCATTTAGACTGCCACCGACAATCGGCAGACGGCGTCGCTCACAGGCCGTGAAGTTGGATTCTCCGGACGACGCAGAGAATACCCGGCACTTGGTCACCGAAATGGGAAGTACACACAATAAGCCAAGTGACTCATTACACTCAATTTCACAAGCCCATAGGAAGCAGTTTGTTATTGGTAGTGGGGACGTTCCCCACCCTGTCTGATGATCCACACCGCTTCAGCCACAACCATGGTTGAGTTGAGACAATTTTAAGAGTAGGAAGTTGCCTTTAGATTTTTTGAATGGCACTGTGAGACTGTAAAGAATCAGCGACAACATGAACTCTTTCCCGGGAACGGTCTTGGGGTTCCCAGACAATTACTGGGGGTTATGTGCTCCCAGACACCGTTGGCAACAACACTGGTGTTTATTTTCCACTTCTGAATTAAAAATGCTTTTAATATATTAATTATACAAATAAGCCAGCAGGTAAGCTAGAAATCAGACCATAGTTTGTGAAAATAACTGAGAAAAGACAATTT
Source organism: Anneissia japonica (assembly GCF_011630105.1). NCBI lineage: Eukaryota > Metazoa > Echinodermata > Crinoidea > Comatulida > Comatulidae > Anneissia > Anneissia japonica. Next base: position 91,964 of record NW_022749909.1, read on the forward strand.
GATGATTTAATAATAATTGAAAATCTTTCGACGGCCAATTGTTTCTTACGACGTACGACGGCCATATCCAAGAGAGAGGGTATCACACTTAAGTCAATGCTATACAGAGGTCAGCGGTGGCGCTAGAAATTTTCCGACAAATGCGACGGAGAGTCCGAGCCATGGGGCCGACGAAACCGGTCGGCGGCCAGGAAAAGCTACTTTTAAAAGTAGATTTTAAAATTATTTGAAAAAAGATTTCCGATCCACCGACATAGTCAAGCGTCGAACAACAGGGGGTCCAGGCCTGTCCGACAGATGGGCCAAATGATTAGAGCATATTATGTTCAATCTGTTTATTGTGATGCACTCATGATTCTTCACACATGCAACTACGAGCAATGTTTAAAAAAAATGGCAGGATGGGCCACACCAAGAGCTGTCGGGGGAAAATATATATTAATTGGACATAGAAGAACGTGGATCTATGACCGAATAAGACAATCAATAAAAGGTCAGAACTGGCATCCAAATGTAGGCATACAAAATGTCCACCTGATCGCAGCTAATAATATGAAAAATACCTTTATGTAAGAGATCAGTATGTGCTAGCGATCACTCTTTGAGGATCGTGATAGCGTGTAACGTGCGTTATAGACTCGCGTCCAACTATGTCCAGTTTACATATATACATATATACATATATATGCATATACATATACAGATATATATGGTATATATATATATATATATATATATATATGGTATAGTCCTATATATGTATATATACGTATATATCGTATGTATACATACATATACATACATATATATGGTATATATATGTATATATACGTATATTATATATATAAGTTTCTTCATTCAGTACTTCATTAAGGTAATTTTCTTCATTTGGGTATTAACTAAATATAGTCCGTACCACAGTGCTATAAATAATTACTTTTGAAAATATATTTCTAAGGCCATTGTAATATTGGCACGCACGTTATTGTTTGATATTTTAAAGTTGTTTTGTACACGAATTGAATGACGTTGTGTGAATGTACTTTATCAATAACTTTTAGTTCTACATCGCAGAAAAGAGCTCGATGATTGTTCTATTGGCGTCGATATATGTTTTAAAGTTTCAACGACTATATAGTTTCTTGACATGTACTAAACCGCAATCTACATCAATTCTGATCTGCTTTACTGCCAGAAGGCATGCAAGATGATTGTTTTCCAACTCTTTTCCAACACATCATGGAACAGTTTAGTATCCTCTAAATTAAGTCAAGGTCATTTCCTCATTTAGGTATACTTTTACGTAAGCTTCATATACGGTGCAATGTGTAAATTTATTATTAAATTTCAAACGAAATAATTTTACAAATAATCAAGATTTCAAAAACATTATTTATAAATAAAAATGTTCAAAGTTTCATTATTTATAAACAATTGTTTGTAAGTTTAAATTATTTATGAATAATGTAAAAGACAATATTACTATATTCTAATAATGAGTGTATAACTTCATTAATCATAAAATAACAACACTTCACAAAAACCACTATAGTGAAAGTGGGGGGAGGGGGACTTATGTCAAATTGGAAAATTCAAGGGGTACTTGTTGAATGCAAACAGATTAAGGGCTCTGGAACCGAAGATAAACGAATGGTTCTGATGTTGAAAATATAATCTTCCACAGAGCATGGCTCATGACAAGAATGCTTTGGGTATTTACACAACAGCAGATGGAATTAATGGTAGTGGTACGGTGGTAAGATTCTGGCCATCTCCCGATTGCGATAAGCAGGATCATTGCAGGGTTTCTTGCAAACTCACGTGAGAACGTGCTCAAGCCGCAAATTATCGGGAAATGAAAAAGAGAAATAGGACTACTGTAGTCATTCCCGATTCATTGTCAAATGAAAGATGGAAAATTGGACACATACTTGACCAGGTGGTTCTTATCTGTCCAAGAGAAATATCCTCGAATTGAAATTGACATAACAGGGGTGGATCTAGCCCGGTAAGCAACAGTAACTGGCGTGAAAGTACATACTGGATGAGTCTCAGGTAAGAGCCCCTGGTACGTAGGGGTGTAAGGGGCGCAACTCCCTTAAACCTGTAGCAACTTCATTAGTTTGAGTTCGTATTTGATTGATTTTTACTATTGAACATGGGAATATTCTAAGCTTTACAAAACAAATGGTTTAAAAAAAAAAAAAAAAAAAAGAGGGGGCATAGTCCTACCCCTTATACGCACCCTCTAAATGCGCTACGTTTCATAAGAAAATGTAAATCTACACCGCGGCTGAAATCATGCCTACCACAATCTTAGCATTGTTTGATTGGATTATTGACTGGCTAAAAAATCACATGATACTGATTTTTAAAAATGTATAAAAATATTCAAAATTGTTACATGCTAGAGTGCTGTGGTCAGTTAATTTTCTTGACTGTATTGCCATACAGTATTTTAATTTTGAGATTTTAAATACTGTGCAGTTTTAAATCTAAGATGCTCGAGGTAGCAATAAAACAAGAAAAACATTATAATGATGCATCAAAACTGAACACCCATGTTAAACTTACTGGAGACTGATCGACCGACAGACTATTTTTTTTTCCAGTACGAAACATGTGCATGAGACTTTCGACCGTCTCGGATTGACTCGACTCGAGTTCGATACCGAAATTTAAAGTATTAGGAGCAAGAGCAGGCACGCGAAAGCCGTGACGCTCGAGTAATAGTCTATTCGTATCGTCTTCGATTCACTCTTGACAAACATCGGCAATGACTACAACGCTAAAAACGGCAAATTTACTACTAGAATCGAAGGAACGTACGTTTTCTCCCAAGTCTAATGAGTAAGTACTCATCTAGCAGCACGGCGTTTGGTTGTTTGCAGAAGAATGGTAAAGAACAGTTCTGCGTCTGGTCCAATGGAAACGACGCCCACGAGACGTCAAGTAATACGATCACAATCAATCTGAAAAAGGGTGATGTCGTTGACAATGTCCTAAAGGCTGGCAAAAATTATGCACTTCACAACTACGGTCAAGCTGGATACTGTTCATTTACTGGCTTCTTGCTTTATCCAGGAGTTAGTGTTCTGGAAAATCTATTAAAGACCATCGACACCCTGAGTAAATAGGCATATAGGCCTATGAAAAATACTGAGGTATCCTTTTACGGTCACTCAGTAGCCTTACTTGGTGGTGGTAGTACATTCGACTAAATCGGGGAATATAAATTGACAGACAGGCAGACGACATGATATAATAAAATTTATTTCAGTGAATTTACATAGTTTACGTGTTTAACAACTATTTTGGCACTTTTATTTACACATTAAGATATATTAGTTTACGTGTTTTAACTACTATACTTTGTCACTTTTCTTAACACAATAAAAGACGATGTACAATCATTGACGGTTGACACAAATCTCTTAAAATATAATAAAATAAAAAGGATATAAAAAAACACCACGTGTTGATTTAAATTCTGTACAATTTCTAATCGACTCCTTCTACTATGTTTGTGACCCGTGCTCAATAAAAGTCATCCCTACCCTGAAACCCAGTGGAATATTTTATTTTATTTTTATTCGACTTTTCACTAGAATCAATACAAAAAATATACAGTATATGTAATTAGAAATAAAATTCAGTGGGAGAGCGTATCAAGTGCAACCACCTCTAACACGACACGTTCTTCAAATACACAAAACCCAACGGCAAATACATAAATCTACAGGTCGAAAGAAAAAAAAATAACACAGTTCTACAGGACAAAAACATTTTGTGACCCATGTGCATGTGCTGACTGTGTCAAACTCACTGACAAACAGAAGCTCATAGTATGTGCGTAAGGCTCGCTTAAAACCATATATTGTGGAGGTGGAACATGTGTGGTGAGGGAGAATCTTCTGCAAGTTTCAGTTTTGCAATGTTTGTCAACGAGTTTGAGACGGTCAAAAGTACGAAGAGAACATGAAGAAGCGAGAATTTAATAAAAAACGAAAAAAATATAAAAAATCCAATTCATAATAACCAAAGAAACATTTTAAAAAATACAAAAGATCAAGTTGTTCCCTTCGAAGGAAGAGAGGAAGTAAATTAAGATACGCTTAATAAGACCGAGTTTTCGATTACATTTCTTAACCACCCTGCTGACATTATTGTCCCATTTAAGATCTGTCGAGATATCGACTCCAAGGACCATAATTACACTAGCCCTGCCAAGTGTCAGGCCATTCATGCAATAAGAAAACTTAACAGCTTTCTTAGATCTACTAATTGTAATGATCCGACACTTGGCAGGACTAAAGGAGAGATCCCAGACTTGACACCATCTGACAAAGGACTCAATATCATTTTGGAGTCATCGGCAAATAAGGTTAACGTGGAAGTTGGACAGTGCTGAGCATATCGTTGATGAAAAGGAGAAAGAGCAGAGGACAGAGTATTGAGCCTTGTGGCACACACTAGGTGACAGGTAACCAGTCAGAGTGTGCCCCTTCGACAAAAACTCGTTTTTTATCTGAAATATAAGCAGTAAACCAATTGTGGAGTTTAGAATGAATACCATATGATTTGATTTTGTGCAGAAGGAAGTTTAAGAAACACTGTCAAAAGATTTTGTGAAATCTAGGTAGACAATGTCGACTTGGCCAGCACTGTCCAAAACCGCGTTAACCTTTTCAAAAACATTAAGTAACTGTGTAGTATGCGAACGGCAGGTGATGTATATTCAGGCCGGTAGCCAGGGGGGGGGGGTTATGGTTCGGGCGAACCCCCCTTTTCTAGCGAACCCCCCTGTTTTCTAGCGAACCCCCTCGAATTTTTGAATGAGTCCCACTCAGACGGAATGTCTGTTTTTATCTTAGGCCCTACCCAGCATTAAAAATCAAAATTTAGCACCTAATTCATTATATGGTCATCCGTTTTTAAATTGTAGCGATTGATACAAACCTACATTCATAGAATATCTCAGCTTTGGAAGTTCGGAGATTTAAATTAAACGCAACTCCAGCAAACCATCACTTTACCATGGCTCACATAAGGATGGCAAACGTCGATAAAAACGCGGCTGCCGTCTCAACTTTCACTGGCCTTTGGCTGAATGTTTGTAAGAAATGTACCAACCGATAACGAAATCGGTTGCCGTCTACCTAGGATAAATGGTGCCACCAAACGAAGCTAAAGTTTTGCGACTTAATCAACCAACAATGCAGATAAAGTTTTGCGACTTAATCACATGATTGTGGATTGTGTGGTTAGTAAATTCCATAACCACACTGTCCATAGCGCACACTAAACTATGTGCTGATGGAGCATTTTTGAGAAATTGAATCTCCTTTTTTCTATCCCAAAAAAAATATTATTAATAAATCAACATGGTCCATCTAAGTCATCATAGCCAGTCACAAAATTAGGCTAGGATTAGGAAGTTTGTTTTCAACAGCAGACACATACAACAGAACGGAGTGCGTCAATCATTACTTTTTAGTGATAAAGAATCAAAACGTAGAATAACTGACTTTATTCGTCGGCTGTTGCAAAGAAGAAAACGACAGATAGTTTATTTAAAAAAACAAATAAAAAAAAAACAAGATTAATATTGTATAAATTGTATTTTTAAAGATTCATATATGATTCATATTTCATTTGGTAGACAATAAATATTCAGTAAGATATACTAAAAACGATTATTAATTCTTAAATGTGCTTCAAATCTCAGCTATTATTATTCAGTATGTACTATGTTAAAGTCTTAAAATAATAATTTCTAATAGGCCTAGTATATAACAAATAATTGTAATTAAAGTTTATGTTCCCATGATGTTAGATGACGCATTGAATATGATGCTATATTTTTGGCTCTGACTTCATTTAACGATGGCCCTGGCCCTGTCAGTAGTAAGGACAATATTTGTAGATTTGTAGAATATATGTAGTAAAATAGTAGGTTTACTATTATTTTCAGTGTACAAAGTGAGAGTAAAGAAGAGTAGTAGAACAAGAAGTATAGGAAGAGGAAGAGGAGGAAGAAGAATAGCCTTTTTGTTTTATAATATTAAATATGTTCAGTATATTCATATTGATTATGCGATGAGGGTTTTTTTTTTTCGGTGTGATTTAAATATGCCAATTCTAAGAAAATATTTTCTAATTATATTATATTACCACCTTTTTATTACATAGATCTTTTTCAAAACATAACTGCTTTTATAACATTATATAGACCCATTAAACCAAAAAAAAACTGCTCCAGCTATAAATTAATCTCTCAAGGATCTTGCTGGACACACACAAAAGCGGTATGGGCCGATAGCATTCTACCTTGGTGCTTGTTGCCTTGTTTGAAAATAGAGTAGCCCTCCCAGAGGCATCAGTAGCAGATTCATTTTAAAATACATCGTTTTAGGTATAGATCTAGACTTAGCTACTCTTACACTATCAAGACCTACACTGCGATCGGTACACGACCGACATCGTCGTGGCCAGGTCGTGATAGTGTGATAGCAGCTAAGAACAACTTGCTCGTGACAAGGCAGAGGTCGTGCATGGTCGCGGAGTTTTCAACATGTTGAAAAATGTATTGTAGTCTGTTACCGTACTGGTCGTCAGTCTAATCGTAGTCGCTCTCACACGTGTCGTAATCATTTGGCTAAAATGGCCATTATTACTTTCCACCAATAAATGACAAGAGGGCAGGTCCTACTTCCAGTCGGATACAACCGCAGGTCGGTACGGTCGCAGTGCTCAGTCGCGATAGTGTGAGAGTTGCTTATGTTTTTGTTTTGATAAACGACCAGAACCTTTTTGGGTTGTCAGAATTTTGCCCAATGTAAGGGTTTATTGGAATTCTTGGCTTTTTCCAGGCAGTCTTCTTTTTGTCTTGATAATATCTGACCTCGCCATCAATCCAAGAAGGTGAATTTTTATCTTTAACAGTAATTTTCTTGATGTTGTCATCGAGGGTCTTAAAAATAATTTGAACAAATCTGTTCCAAGCCATTTACTTCAGTGGCCTTTAATACCTTAGTAAAACAATTTTTCGAATTAAAAATTTTTCAAATACTGTACTGTAACATCAAAATTGGCAGTTGTAAAATTAAACACTTTACCAAATGTGAATATTTAGTCTAAGTAGTATCTTCGTTTTAATTATAAAATTTAAGAGGCGATAAAAAATGATCAGCTTCAATGACACTGGACATTCTGGAGGTGTCAGATGTGAATACTAAATCAAGAATGTTATTGCAATTTTACGAGATGGTAACTTACCGGTATTCATCTGTGCCAAAAAAATGTTAAGAGTTGTGCTACAGAATTTGCCCTCGGAAGTGAACGGATTAACATTATGATCAAAGACACCCTTTGGCACCAGGAATGTTAAAATCGCAAAGCAAAAATATTTGATCGTATATGTTTCTAATTTTATTGAGGGTTAGTTGGACTTAATTCAATAATCATCAATCTCGTCGTTAGGTTTAAGATCATGGCGTCGAACAAAAGTAAGAGATGACTTTACAAAGCAAAGTACTCCTCCACCGTGCTTTTTTTGGCCCAAAACCACGGTTTTTTCTGTAAAGATCGTATCCGATACTAGGGATTTCACCGTCAACAACAGAGTCATTCAACCCCGTTTCGGTCATAAATATGCAATCGTGTTCTTGAGTAGACTGAATTGAAGATCAAGTACTGTTGATTTTCTTTGAAACAGTCTTACTGCTTCTAGCGTAGATGTATAGGCAATTTAGTGAGTTATTAATTGCGAAACTATTCTTTGGATTGACTGGGTAGTACAGGGTCTGATAATGAATTGTCAGACAGGTAGGCCCTACATGTGTTCTGGAGGATCGTTCTGAAAGTTGTAATGGCTGTTCTGAGATGATAAATTAAAAATTGCAATAAACGCATCATAAATAATATTAGTAAGCCTAACAATAATTATATAATACTCAACAGTGGTGGATCCAGGAATTCAATAGAGAGGTGACCCAAGGAGGGAATTTTACAGATTGAGGAACCACCCACCTCAGCCCCACCATGGTTGGGGCTGAGGTAAGAAAATTTATGATTAGGGCACCTCTATATGGCCGGAAATTACACTCTTAGACTTAAATTTGGATAGGGGGAGGCGGGGCCCTTGAATCCACCACGGCTCAAAACATTCTTTATCCAAAATATTCATAAACACGAAAAATGAACATGTAAAATCAGATCACATACTAAAAACAAATTTATGCATTCTCGCCTCATCAGCAGTCACTAAGACATACTCTATATCAGGTGTCGACTCGATTGAGTTTAATGTCATACCAGGAAGGGCGCAATCTGTTTTGAAAGGTGGAGGTGGGAGGGGGACATTTCGTGAGTCGACACCAACCTCAGACCCGCCATCGTTGGGGCTGAAGTGCGAAATCTGAGGAAATAGTACCCCTAGATGGCCGGAAATGACACTTTTATATAGTAAATTCATCATTATCACAACATCATTATAATATAGACAAAATGAAGCGCCAACAAATTTAAGTCCATGTTAAAAATCAAAATGTAATTGCAAAATTCAATGTCTAATTTATCAAAACGTAGGCTTAAATTTCTCAAAATGTAGATATAGTTTCCCAAAATGAAGATCTAATTTTTCAAAACGTAGCTCAAATTTTCCAAAATGTAGTTCTAATTTCTTTAAAATGTAATTCAAATTCAAAAAGTAGCACTGGGAAGTTGTTCACGGCATTGGACTGCAGCGAAAAATGATTCCCCCATCATTAATGGAACAGGCCCACGTCATGCTTGGCTGATTAATTTTGATTTACATTTCGCAAGTCTAGTGCCATACGCAGCAAAAGTCCGTTTCTAGTGTTGTTGTCAAATGCATTTCATAACCAAGGTTTTTGATTTACGTTTTGGAATAGAATTTGGAGAGGGTGTTTGATCAAGTCAGACCTACGTTTTGAATTTGAATTACATTCTAAAGAAATTTAAAAAAAATAATTAAAAATTTGAACTACGTTTTTGAAAAATTAGGACTTCATTTTGGGAAACTAGATCTACATTTTGAGAAATTTACGCCTACGTTTTGATAAAGTAGCCATTGAATTTTGCAATTACATTTTGATTTTAAGATTGACTTTTGCTGCGTATGGCACCCCATAGAGAAAGCCCGGCTTAACTTTGCCGGGCGTTCAGACTAGCGGGTTTAGTCAGAGGAAAATTTGCATAATAATGAACCGTAACCAGGAAACGAGTTTCAAAACATTGCTCACGAAACGCACGCTCGCTCACAGCGTACGTAATTGAAAATTGAATGCTTTATCCACCAGTCTGAACTAGGCCTATAGCTTACTAAGCTTTAACTATACTATAATAATTGTGATCAACAAACCACAACTTATTTTTTCACCTTTAGCAAAATTTTTTCCACTTTTTTTTAATTACAGTATTAATATTATTATCTATTATCACCATCGTCATCATCATCAACATCGTCATCATCATGATTATTATTATTATTACTACTAGTAGTATTGTAGTATTAAAACAAAACTTTATAGAGCTTACAAAAGTATAAAAACCAAACTGAACCATACAATATCACATTTCTGTATCTGAAAGACCTGGCATGGGACTTAAGATTTTTTTACGCTAAGGCCTATGTGTTATTATAGTTGGCCTATGTATAACGTATGCTAATGCATATTTACATAGATATAGAAGTATTTATTTTGAGTCGTCCCTGGAAAGTATTTTTATTTGCTAGCAAGAACAAGCATTAAAATTTTAACACTGTGTACAAAGGGGAGTCGCGGCTCCCACAGCTCCCCCCCCCCCCCTACCCGTATACGTTCCTGAGTGTCCATAGCAGTACCCTTTAGTTGGCAAAAGTATTTGTTGTTAAATTGAAAATGATTGTGTGTAAGTATAAATTTGATGATAGATAAGATGTCGTCTGTGTAAAGCTACGTTCTGATCACATTAAACCTGGATTCCGGTCCAAAGTCCGGAGAAAAAATTGTGAAAAATAGGTTCAGTGGTAAAGAATAGGACCGTTCACATCAAATTCGTACGATTTCCTATCCGGAGGCGGACCGATGGATCTGAGAGCCATTTGTATCCTGAAATATAAGTTTTTTTTTTCTTGGACCAATCAGCAACAAGCTTGGTTGGTTTGAACCAAACGAACGCATACGTACTTAACCCGAACAACCGTGTTCCATGCGCGATGTGAACGCAGCGTTCAAAAAACGTAGCAACTCACGTTTTTTATGTCCGGGCTTCCAGAACGGATCCGGGCCAGGAATATGCGCGTGTCAACAAGCAAACTGTTGTTGTGAGACCTTAGCAACAATATCCAAGGAACATGCCTTAGCGGAAAGGTTCAGCACTCAGGTTGGCCAGCACATCATTTCCTGACCCAAGATGCCTTTCGAAACAACATTGGTGCACAAGCTGCAGCAGGGGTGGCGCCAGGACCTGCCCGACGGAGGGGCTAAAGGCCCGGACGGGAGGGGGGCTAGTGGAGCGAATCGAGTCTCACTTGGCTGGGGCCAGGGGCTGTCTCTTATACACATCTAGATGTGTATAAGAGACAGGCCATCTAGAGCATGGACCACTGAGGTAATATACCGGTAATCAAAAATCCATGTGAAAGTCCCCCATGGATCCCCTCTGTTTCGAATTTCTGGATCCGTCACTACAGTAGTAGCTTTATTGACATCGACATCAAAGAAGTATCACATCCATGAAGATAATTAATATTAATATTGATAAAGCCGGTGTCATTTGGGCCTACCCCGATCACGTTCGCTGTCCTTTAAAAATAATATAGAAACGCGTGTGTTTGGAACTAAATATAAGCATTTTCATCGTGGTTTTATTTATTACAATTCATAGGCCTATTCTTTCACCATCATTACACATTGAGGCCCTTCTTTTAGGTAAAACGATCTATCTTAAAGTTTCTTTCTCAAGTTTTGGGACTATTATGTTTTTAAATAACTTAGAAGGCAAAGGAGGGCAAGCACAAGCTTTAACCCTAAAAAATGAAAATTTTTTGTGTTTTTAATTCTAATTTCGTCGGAATTGATCAGAACTCCCAAATTGTGCAATTTTTAGAGGAAATTGGCCTACCTCAACAAGAAATGCTCTTATGTTATATATGGCCACACTCGTTTTTTTTAAACTGAATATAAGTATTTTCCTTATGGCTTTATTTATTACAAACATATTCTTTCAACATCATTACACATTGAGGCCCTTCTTTTAGGTAAAACGATCTAGGCCTATCTTAAATTTTCTTTCTTGAGTTTGGGACTATGTGTTATAACCTAGAAGGCAAAGGAGAGCAAGCACAAGCTTTAACATTAAAAAGTGCGCGAGAGAAGCGCGTGAAAAATGTTTGTTTTTTTAATTCTAATTTCGTCGAAATTGATCAAAACTCCCTAAAATGTGCAATTTTTAGAGGAAATTGGCCTACCTCAACAAAATATGCTATTTAAAATTTGAGATTTTCAGGAACTCTCCCGGGTGAAAAGGGCATTCAATGGGGAAAGACTTTCACAGATGGATATTTTCCCCTTGTCCCCCGGTTATTACGCCACTGCGGAAAATACATGGCAGCTTAGATCAAATGCGCTATGGACACTTTTTGAAGTGGAGAATGGGTTGCAGGCAGGGGTATTGTGATATCTGTTCATTATATCTTCCTTTTTATACTTGTCTTTATTTTTGTCTTCTTTTTTCATTTTTCCTTTCTCTTTCTTTCCCCTTCTTTCTCTTCCCCCCTCCCCCCTCTTTCTTTTCTCTTCTTACCCAGCCAGCCCGGTACGACGGCTTGGTCAGCCCGGTAAAAACCGTCAGGGGGGGTGGGGAACAGTCTTCCCCTTCCCCGCCTGTTACGCCACTGTTTATAAGATGAATGGGAATATGAATCATGCAGATCTGGAATCAAATCTAGGTGGTGGGGTCAACATTCCTCCCCAGGGAAAATTTCGATTTCTAGATGGCGGGAAATGAGCTTTCCCGACTTCTGAGTTGTCTTTTAAATACTTTTATGTTCTTCAAAATTCAAGGTTTTCCCATCTTGAAAACGGTCTGGTAAATTTTTCCCATTGTTATTACAGTAAGTAGGGCTTATGTGTGTATACATACATAACAATTTAAAAAAAAATGAGTAGTTGCATACGAATTTTCCATGAATCGATGAATCCCAAAAAGAAAAGGGGGGGGGGGTTCTTCCCCAGAAAAATTTTGATTCCTAGAAGGCGGGAAATGAGCTTTCCCGACTTCTGAGGTGTCTTTTAAATTAAAGTCATTAAAAAATACTTCAGAAGTCGGGAAATCTCATTGTTCCCCATTTAGAAATCAACATTTTCCCGGGAAGAACTCGAACATCCCTTTCCCTGGGTTCATTGATTCATTATAATAATTTTCAAGAGGGGAACACCTTGAATTTTGAAGAACTTAAAAGTAATTAAGTTCTTCAAAATTCAAGGTTTTCCACTCTTGAAAACGGTCAGATAATTTTTTCCCATTGTTATTACAGTAAATAGGCCTTATGTGTGTATACATACATAAAAAAAGACTGAGTAAGTTGCATACGTAGTTTTTCCATGAATCAATAAATCCCAAAAAGAAAGGTGGGGGGTGGGGGGCCATGTGGTTCTTCCCTGGGAAAATTTTGATTCCTAGGTGGCGGGAAATGAGCTTTCCCCGACTTCTGTGGTGTCTTTAATTGACTTTTAAATTCTTCAAAATTCAAGGTTCCCCACCCCCACCCCTTGAAAATGATTCAAAGGGTCCGGGTTCCGGTCTAGAATCCTTTTCTTTTTCCCCTTTATTTGTTGCACAAGGGAGGGGTCAGGACCCATGATCCCCTCCTCCCAGATCCGCCAATATGAATTGCGAGAAAATGTAACTCGGTCGGGTACTGGATAAACATTCTCTTTCCCATCCTTCTCCTTCTTCCCTCCTTCTTTTTTTGCATTTCCGATCATACAAAATTCTCCAGACATTATATATTT
>NW_022749910.1:0-963 GCF_011630105.1 Anneissia japonica
ATTAAGTCATCCTCAACACTAATCATGGGATCCAGATTCCTAATTCGGCTATTCGGCTGAACATTTTTCCCGTTGCGTAACAAATGAAGCTCTTCGGCAAAACACTCTCTCTGAACCCTTCGAAGTAGTAGTAATTCAAGGTCTCTTACTTTGTGTACATCTAACGATGGGGAATCTACACCATATATTCTTCTTCTATAAATCTCTAACATTTCTTCCCATGTTTGGCAATCTGATATATCCACCTCTGGTTGAACATTGTTTACCTCTATATGACCATTGAATTTTACCAGTTTTACTTCGCTGTCATCTTCTGGAACTCTTAATTTTTGCTGGGACCATTCAGTCATAGGACGCTTCAAGAATTGCGGGCCTTCCATCCATCTATCTTTGAGGTTTTCTGCTGACAGTCCTCGTGAAACGTCATCAGCCGGGTTTTCAGCTCCAGGAACATGTCTCCAATTTTCAGACTTTGTCTTACTCTGAATTTCCATGACTCTAGTACCAACAAACTGTTTATAGCAGGATGATGGCTTCTGTAGCCAACTTAGGACTATCATGCTGTCTGTAAAGTAGATTTCATCTCTGAAGTTGAGTGATGATTCAGTTGTGATTGATCTGCCCATTCTTGCAGCCATAACAGCAGCTTGTAATTCCAGTCTCGGGATGGTCAATTTTTTGAGCGGAGCAACACGCGATTTGGCAGTTACAAATCTGGTCTCAATAGCTCCATCCCTCAATCTCCACCGCAAGTAAGCACATGCTCCATAGGCTTTCTCTGAAGCATCGCAGAAAATTATAAGCTCTACCTCTTCTGAAGCATTAGCTGGTGTGAGACACCTCGGTAACTTAATAGTGTTGATTTGTTTTAGTTCTCTGAACAGTTTCTTCCAATCTTGTTGGTCTTTCTCGGCTAATTCATCGTCCCAGTTGATACCCGACACCCAGAGTTCTTGCATCTTC
>NW_022749911.1:0-579 GCF_011630105.1 Anneissia japonica
TTGGAATGTTACCCACAGTCTCGGTAAAAATTTCCCTATTTTAAATCCAGTGCGATTGCGGCTTTAGAAGTGTTAAGGTCATGATAATTTTAGTGATGTTTAGATCAGTGTGATTGTGTCCTGTTTGTGAGATTTTTAGGGCAGCTATGGTTGTGCTTTTTTATAATATAATTAGACCTTGGAGCCTAGGCAGAACGTCGCTAGTCTAGGCTAGTCTTTCAATTTCAGGCTAGGCCTAGGTCTAACCAAATATTACGTATTCCATTAGCTTCTCTACCTAGGGTAGATGATTTTAGGTGTCTAAACAAACAGTGTTATTTTTATATTTGATATTGATTAGAAATTGCCAGTTTATTTTGATGTATGTGGCCACAAGCTCATCATAGACGCCATATTGTAATTTTGTGACGATAAATAGTTTTTTATATAATTATACTTAGGATGTAGGTGTATATTTTGATCTCCAAATATCTTACTAATAAATCAACATCTAATAAAATATTGAATAAAATAATAGTAATCGGCAATTATATTGAATATGTTAGTAAAACAGCTTTTATGTGTGAATTTGGTAACAAA
>NW_022749911.1:636-1047 GCF_011630105.1 Anneissia japonica
GACGCCATATTGTAATTTTGTAGCGATAAATATTTTTTTCCATGATTATACTTAGGAGGTAGGTATATATTTTGATATCCAAATATCTTACTAATAAATCAACATCTAATAAAATATCGAATAAAATAATAGTAATCGGTAATTATATTGAATATATATGTTAGTAAAAAAGATTTAATGTGTGAATTTGGTAACAAATATTGCGCTTCAATTTGACATTAATTTACACAATCATGTACTTTTGTTTGCAGATTGTTGGTTGCACATGTATATAGTTAGTTTGTCAGTTTCACATGTGTCCTGTGAAATTGATTTGGTAAGTACTGTATTTTCAAACACTTATGTCTCCGTATTGCCTAATTAATGCTGTTGATTATGGTCATCATATTAGTGATGTTTCTAGAAGAGTGC
>NW_022749912.1:0-1231 GCF_011630105.1 Anneissia japonica
CAACTGATGTCAAGAGCCTGCAAAATGTTGTCAGGGCACATCAATAATGTATATCAACTGATGTCAAGAGCCTGCAAAATGTTGTCAGGGCACATCAATAATGTATATCAATTGATGTCAAGAGCCTGCAAAATGTTGTCAGGGTACATCAATAAAGTATATTAATTGATGTCACTGTCAGAACCTGCAAAACGCCATCAGGATACACTAATAAAGTACAGTAATCAATGTCACTGTCAGAACCTGCAAGACATTGTCAGAGTAGATTGATAAAATACTGTAATCAATGCCAGAGCCTGCTGAATGTTATCAGGATGCATTGATAAAGTACAGCAATCAATTTCAAAAGTAAAGCAGTGTTGGAACCTGAAAAATGTCATAGGATACACTGATAATATATAGTGATAGATGTCAAGAGCTTGTAAAATGTCATCAGGATACACTGTGATAAAGTACAGCAATCAATATCAAGAGCTTGTAATGTCATCAGAATATAACACTGATAAATACAGTAATCAATGTCAAGAGCTTGTAAAATGTCATCAGGATACAATGTCAAGAGCTTGTAAAATGTCATCAGGATACAATGTCAAGAGCTTGTAAAATGTCATCAGGATACACTGATAAAGTATTGTAATCAATGACAGAACCTGTAAAATGTCATCAGGATACAATGTCAAGAGCTAACAAAATGTCATCAGGTTTCACACTGATAAATACAGTATTCAATGACTGCAAAAATACCTGCAAAATGTCCTAAGATACACTGATGACAAAGTACAGTGTTCAATGTCAAGAGCTTCTAAAATGTCATCAGGATACACTGATAAAGTACAGTAATCATAATCAATCCCATTATTAAACTCCATTTTATACAAATTCCACTACATTCTGCTTTATGACAATGGGTGCATTAACCATTATATTTCAAACAACTGCCATCTGTATCAACACTAGTATTATACACACTGTTAAACAAACATTTCTTAATATAATTTAAAAACAACTTTGCTTACCAGACAATTTTGTTGTACCTGCTGCATCTGTAGATGCTGTAAAAATCAAGAGAATAACATGCAACAGAAAAAATAAAATATAAAAATTAATTAGACTGGAAATTACATAACAATATGCAATGACATGTAGTGAGAGGATGCAATCCTGTTACAGTCCATTTTTTCATACTATAATAAAGAACTTTCCATTGAAGAGTTATACTAGATAAGATTAT
>NW_022749913.1:0-595 GCF_011630105.1 Anneissia japonica
CAAATGCATATTTTCTAAAAAAGTCAATTTTTAGTGAAATTTTGCCGGGAATGGGGCTTTAAGTAGAACGTTTAGGATGCGCATCTTATTACGCGCCTTTGTTCTTTACCGCTGATTCGAAGTTCTGTTTTCGTTTCGTGTGTGAATATTGCTTTACTTTGTATTTTTTGTCAGTTGTCCTCACACTGAGGAAGAACACATGAGTGTTTGAAATATTTGTGAATTAATAAATTATATTGCTTCTAATATGTCTACAACTCATAGCTGTTTTATATTGCTGTCTTTCTATATTTTTTATATTTATGTATATATACATATGTTCTTTTATATAATATAATTATATATACAATATATATGTATATATATTATATATAATTTAAACGTAATATAAGAGGAAAATCTTACCATAATGAAAAAAGAAACTTTGCGTCCAACGGGTTTGGGTCCTGGTGGAGGCAAAGTTTCTTTACTTCATTCTGATCAGATTTTCCTCCTCTGTTACGTTTACGTAATACATACATTGTTTTAGGCTTATTATTTACGCGATTTACGCGACATGGTGTTTCTGGGTTTTTCCTATTTGTCTATTAAATTA
>NW_022749914.1:0-515 GCF_011630105.1 Anneissia japonica
AAGTTGGTGTGAAAACTGCGAAGGAGATAAAAATCTCTACTGATGCTTTGTAACTACCGACAGTAGTAAGTAACACTTCCTTTAAAAAGCGGAAAGTTCTAACAACTAAGTACAAAACTGCAATAATGGGCAGACAAACAAAAATCTTTTGTATTAAAAAGGTCTGAAAACTATTATTAGAGGCCAACAAAAAAAAAATGTTCCTTCCTTTTATATTCATGATGATACAAACCCCAAAATAGATTCCTTTTACTGACCACTTTTACCAGATCCCGGATAGATCTGGCCTACAACAAACACACATTCACAGTTCACATTCAATTATTTAGAATTTCTAAATGTATGGGAGATACGTCACAGTCATGCAAACGATCATCACAAGTTGGTGTGAAAACTGCGAAGGAGATATAAATCTCTACTGATGCTTTGTAACTACCGACAGTAAGTAATACTTCCTTTAAAAAGCGGAAAGTTCTAACAACTAAGTACAAAACTGCAATAATGGGCAGACAAAC
>NW_022749915.1:0-1047 GCF_011630105.1 Anneissia japonica
GATTTCACCATTCCCCTCATGAGCAAGTCAATATTTGTATGTCTTTTAAAACATAGGGAAGATAGACTACTCGGGAAGATAGGCTACGATCTCCACATCACCTTGGGGCAATAGATTTCACCATTCCCCTCGTGAGCAAGTCAATATTTGTATGTCTTTTAAAACATATTAATACCAATTGTGGTGTTGTGGGAAAAAATTGTTATCCAGTCAAAGTATTATTGTATGATAACTTTCCTCCGTAAAACCGAATGACCTGGAGTAATAATGTAATGCATATAGAGGGAGCTTATCCCAGTATGTGCTCAGATATACTGGCACTGTGTGTGGATTGATGCATTTTCATTTATTTCACATCAAAAAATTTTAGAGGCTTCTAAACAAGTTTATTATATATTGGATGTGTGTGTGTATGGATTTATACCCATCATATTGGATTCGAAAATGAAATCATTTGGTGTTTATTAGCTGTGTGTGAATGGATAGGACACACACAGATAGGATTTTGTGTTCATTGACTGTGTGTGAATTGATTCACACACAGATGTGAATTGATTCACACACAGATAGGATTTGGTGTGTGAATGGATTCACACATAACGCACAGCTAGGATTTTGTATTTTTCTGCCAAGATTTGTTTATACAGTTAAACTTACCTAAGTCTACTTCGCCTAACTTGAATAATCTGTAAGTGAAACTTATTTTACATGCCAAATTGTTGTGTTTTCCATTAATTAACAACCTGTAAGTCAAAGTTGAACAATTTTTCAATGGCATTTTGGATTCGACTTAAGCAAGTTCAACTGTACAGTATTCTTGGTGGACATGCAGTGAACCAGTGATTGGCCAAATGTTTGAAACATCCAATCTTACAGGCTATTGTTAATTTTGACTTCCATAAAAAAAATTTAAAAAAAAACCAATTCTTTCTTAAGTTAAATATATAGATAGACTTATATAAATTGAATTGAATTGAATTTATTCGATGCTCGTATATAAAATATAGAAATACAATATAGGAATTTTTTTTTACAATCATCAAAACA
>NW_022749916.1:0-825 GCF_011630105.1 Anneissia japonica
AGGTTACGCCCCTTTTACCTCACATATTCTGATTCCCCATAAAAAACTGGTTTAGAAAAACCATATGAGAATTTCTACCTCTCCAAGTGGCACCTATCTCAATTATAGCCTGGTCTAAATAATGCTGTTCTGGCTACACTTGATGTTTCGTCATTATATACTAATATCCCTCATGAAGAAGGTGTTAATGCGTGCATTTCTAATTACAAGCAAATTCGGGGCAAAACCCCATCTAAATCACATCTCCGTGAACTTATCATGCTGATTCTGACCAATAATAACTTTGTTTTTTTCGGCGACGGTCATTACCTTCAAATTTATGGCACAGCGATGGGCACCAAAATGGCTCAATCTTTTGCTAACTTTATATTTATGGGACAATTTGAAGCCAATTTCCTGTCCCTACAGCCCAAGAAACCAGATGTTTGGTTTCGTTACATTGATGATATCTTCATGATCTGGACCCATGGTGAAGATAGTTTGGATACGTTCCTATTGAACATTAATTCGGCTCATCCCACAATCAAATTCACTGCTAACAAATCCACAAGCAGTGTAGATTTTTTGGACATCACCGTATCCATGGAAAATGGTGCACTCAAAACTGATCTCTTCCGTAAACCCACGGATAAGCATATGTACCTGCTCCCTAGCAGCTGTCACCCCCCACACTGTACGAAAAACATTCCGTACAGCCAAGCATTGCGCATGAGACGCATTTGTTCTTCGGATTTAGATTTTCAGAATCGCACAGAAGAGCTCTCCGGAATAGAAATTATCATCGAGGACCCATCGAAAATGCTGTAAAAAAAGCAAAGGACATAC
>NW_022749917.1:0-787 GCF_011630105.1 Anneissia japonica
CCAAGGACACAGACAAACTCAGACTCGACCCCTGACCTTTCACCTAAAAGCACAGAAGCTTACTACAGTAGAACCCCTCATTTACGAACCCCGATTTTACGAATTCCCGATTTTACGAATGTAATATAAAGGTGATGACGTCATAAAAATTAAAGCGAAAGATTAAAAAAAAAACCCGCTCGAATTGTACCTGTTATTACCATGCATACAACACAACACACCATACTATAAGTACTATGTAATTCTCAAGTGAAGGAGGCCCTCTAACGGGCCTCTTCAAAGTCTGTTTTTATGGCTTCACACATGTGCATGCGACAAATTTTACAGTACTTCTCTTTCAAACATCGTTTTCAGCTTTAAAATTCAACATAGTGCTTGATTGTTTTATTGAATGATCAATATATATAATAAACAAGTATCTATGGAAGTTGTGTTGGAATAAAATTCACAATCTAGGTATTTAAGAAGGTAAAAATGTCCGATAAAAACAAATTTGTGCAGGGCCTAGAGTGGGATCAGAATGCTTAGAAGCTGCCAACTGTAGGCTTAGGCCCCTCAGACTTAGCTGCGTAAGCCTGTAGGCCTAGCCTAGGCCTAGTTTATGCCAGTGTAAGTAGTACCAGTGCAAATATATAGGAATTTGGGTCAACCCCGATTTTACGAATACCCGAATTTACGAACGGCTCTGGGCCCGTGCCGTACGTAAATGAGGGGTTCTACTGTATTGATTTTGTATGACCTGACAAAATATCTAGCGCTCACCTGAAAAATCTTCTTCTCCACTCCT
>NW_022749918.1:0-1732 GCF_011630105.1 Anneissia japonica
CCATGTTATGTCTGTTCATAATTTATTCATAAAACTTTGTAATTTTTAAAAGCAAAACCAAATAAGAGTACAATTTACACTAGAGTAGGGCGAGAAATGAAGATGCATCTGCAAAGCCTAGAAAAATAATGTGAATAAACAACCGTAGCCGTGGGCAGTCCTATGTCTATAATTGAAATTTCTTTGTTATAGCTAATTCAACACTATTCCTTTGAAGACAAAATTCCAATGTCATTTAAACACCTTTAAATGCACTCTGAAGGTCATAATTTTCAATTTTTTTCTTATGTGGGGAGGGTACCCCCTCCCAAACCCACCTCCGCTTGGGGCTACGTCTTCCATTTTGGATCGCCTATGTCGTTTTTCTGGCTAAACCCCTGGAGGATTTTGCCTGTAAATATAATATAGGCCTGGGCCTAGAACCTTTTGTATAGATTAACTTGCAGTATTTATATTATAGGGCCTAGGCTACACTATAACAACACCCATATTTATGCTAGCAATATTTTATCCCTGGCTAGCTGCCTTCCATTATACTGCAAATAGGGCCCAGGCTACACTATAACAACACCCATATTTAGCCTAGCAATATTTTATCCCTAGCTAGCTGCCTTCCATCATACTACAAATTTTTTTTAATTTTAATTGCGTGGATGATACGGTACCTCAAAAAACCAACTCAAATTTCTGTGGAAAAGCCTAATTTTCAGCAAAATCTGTGTGGAAATCGGCCCTTATTTTCCGAAATATGTGGATGGATTTCTATGCCAACTTAGGTTTGCTTTATTTTGCAATCTTTACCTCTACAAACTTGCACCTTGACAACAAATTCGCCCACTAGTAGACTTTCCCCTACAAATTCACCCACGAACAAACTCGCCCCCTAACAAATGACTTACTACATGTTCTGCAGCTACCGTAAGTCAGTGTCCTCATGTGGAAACATCAATGTTTATATTAAAACATTTTTTATATTAATTACAGTATTTCTGTCGTTAAATTAATTTCATTTACAGTATTTATGTATATAGTCAGGGGGCGAGTTTGTAAGGCGCGAGTTTGTTAGTGGCAAGTTTGCAAGAGCAAGTTTGTCTAAGACCAAGTTTGTCAAGGGAAGAATTTGTCAGGTGGGAGGGGGGGGGGTGAGTTTGTAGGTGGTGAGATTGCAAGGGGCAAGTTTATTGGTTACTGTATGCAACCTCACATTGAAACCATTCTCAGCTCTCATTTCTTCCTAACAAAGAGAACAAGGGAATTATTATTACCAACACAACAATGGAAAAATATATTAACATTTATGTAACATACAATATAGATAAAAAAATTAACTACGCAATATGTGCAGTTTCATAAAGGATTGTTTACACAGATGTTCTACACTGCATCAAAGAAGAGGAAACGGAAGTATTTTGGGAAAATTAATTATATTTATGTCAGTAAGTTGTGTGTATGCAGAAACAAACATGACAAAAATGAATAATATCAACATATTAAATATGGTCACGGAAAGGCCATGACGTAATAGAAAGCATTCAATGTGGTCATAAGATTATGAATGTACTGTAATGAGATATATAATGGATTATCATATTACAGAAATTGTAGAGGAAGCAATTTTGCTGCTAAGCTTTCATTAGGCTTTGCAAAATCCCTTTATTATTACTCTGAAACTGACAGTAGACAGTATAGTAGATTAAAAAAAATATGTGGTTATATCCCAAGTGGTCTTTCA
>NW_022749919.1:0-659 GCF_011630105.1 Anneissia japonica
GTGCCCAATATCAGTGATGTTGAGATGCAAGAACATTTTGATCATTTCTTTGAGGAAGTATTCACTGAACTGGAAGAAAAGTATGGTGAAATTGAAGAGATGAATGTCTGTGATAATCTAGGAGACCATCTTGTTGGAAATGTCTACATTAAGGTAAGTTTTGAAGGTAATTATTCCGTTAAATACATAATTACAATTTTCAAAATTAGTAAAGTTTTTTGAAATCCACACTTGACCATTAGGTTTTGAAAATTGTGTATATATGTAAATTTCTAAAGCAATTTCTAAGTATTCTTGGGGAGTGTAAATGAATAATGAAAAATATATCGAGCACATTAGTAATTAGTATCATTGACACTTTAGCAATAAGTCAAAAACTAATCAAGAATTTCTACATATAATAGACAAAATTTTCAATTTTTTATCCCAAATCCCAAGTGGTATAGTGTGGTACAACTGCTTTTGTTGCAAATCAACTGGATAAGTTCTGGTTAGGTTATTGGTGAATGCTGTGGATTTTTGTAATAAAATGAGTGGAGTTGAATAGCATAGTGGTTAAGATGCTTGCCTGTGACAGCGGGATTTTATTTCACAACTGAAAACAACTCCATTCCCTAAGCCTCAAAAAGTTTTCGCTGATAAAAGCATCACATTTCATT
>NW_022749920.1:0-1210 GCF_011630105.1 Anneissia japonica
TATCAGTACTTTTAAATCACTAGAAACAAAAGAACAATATTAGATTGAATTAATAATATTTAAAAAAAAAAAAAAAAACTTCAATTAGGAGTATTTGGTGTGGATCACATCAAGGATAACCCACTAAGTCTAAAGACTTGTTGCCAGTGGGGTCCTTCTGGTGGTGAATTGGGCAGTACACTGGGAAATAATCTCGTACTCTTTTCCAAAGAGTGTACTGCATTCTTTAACATGCACTTGGGCCATATTGCACACAATAGCTTAATTGTCTCATCTGAAGACGGTGCGCTATTGTAACTTGTATTTCATTCCACCAGTATAAATGCAAGGAGAGGCAGCGATGGGAATTGAACCGGGGACCTAAATATCTCCACGGTTCAGCGCACACACAGTGGCTACTACCAATTTAGCCGACAGAGCTAAGCTGCTCTCCAAATTGAATCTCATATTCAGTGCTGCCTTTATTTCGAAAGTGATTTTCTAGTTCTTTCTACCAGCAGCTTTTTTCTACCTGTAGCTACTGTAGCTGTATGCAAGACCAGAAAATTTAATTACATTCATAAAATGGTATATCGGCCATTTGTAGTTGATTGCATAAAGTCAAATATACATAAATCAATAATACTGACAAGAAAAGCAAAGAATATTTTGCATACGTTGACATTTAAATCATCAGACACGCGTGTCTTTTTCAGTGTAGTTCAGATCAGATAATAAATATATACATGAAAAAATCTGATGACAATAGCAGTATATAATTATATTCCTACTACAGTATATGTATACTAATATATCTGAGTATATATCAGTGTTCTCCAAATTGAAAAAAAATTACTGGTAAATTTGTCTATATACAGCCAGCTAAGCGTATGTAACATGAGGTATTGACATGTTGGTTTAAAAAAATACATAACCATAGCCTAGACCTAGAATGGAATGTTCGTTTATTGAAAGAAGGCTAGTCTAGTTTACCTAGGCCTAATAAGTGCTTTTTTTCATTCTACCAAAACACAATTTTACTGGTTGGTCAGTTATTTTTACTGGTAAAATTGACGGCTAAAACGGCTGCGTGAAAACGCTGTATATAAATTAATCTAGATATTAGACATATACACACACACACACACACACACACATATATATATCTGGTCGAACGTTTCGTTTGGGTCTGTACCCTAGCTGCACTGATGAGGCCTGGAAGGCCGAAACG
>NW_022749921.1:0-910 GCF_011630105.1 Anneissia japonica
TTTCATTGTTACAGGACAATTGTTATCCATGTTTGTATATTAGTAGAGCGGCTAAGGTTGAATTTCAGGTAGAATCGTGCACTTTTGGAAGAAAGCATGAAACTTCCCACAGACACATAAAGATCATAAAAAAAAAAAAGACTCCAAAAAATAACGCCTCCTAATGGCCACCATCTTGAAATCCAATATGGCCACCAAAATATTTGATTTTAGCCAATGTATTCATTGTATCTACAGCACATGTTATTGCCAATTGAATATCATTACCCATGTTTTCAATATCATGCAATCATCAGAAATTATGTCAGATGGCGCTGCAATATTATATTTCAAGATGGCCACCAAATTATTGATATTTTGTCAATATTGTATTTGATGTCTTTGATTGACAGCTAGCACTGTCAATCAAAGACATGTTCTCGATAT
Source organism: Anneissia japonica (assembly GCF_011630105.1). Lineage (NCBI taxonomy): Eukaryota > Metazoa > Echinodermata > Crinoidea > Comatulida > Comatulidae > Anneissia > Anneissia japonica. Next base: position 427 of record NW_022749921.1, read on the forward strand.
CATGCAGCCATCAGAAATTATGTCGGAATCCCACCATATTGAAATTCAATTTGCTGCCATATTAGATTTCAAGATGGCCACAAAATTATTTATTGATGTAAATATCGTCATATCTACAACACCTACCAATGTCAAAGATCTCTACTCGTGTTTTCGATATCTGTGAGTATCATGCAGATTATAAGAAATTATGTCAGAAGGCTGCCATATTGGATATCAAAATATTTGATTTTTCTTTCCATATTTACATATGTAAAGTACCAGCACTGTGAATCAAGATTGTGTATGTATAACATGTTCTCGATATCATGCAGCCATCAGATAATTAGGGATATCATGCAATCATCATGATATCATCACTATAAGACCTGCCTATGGCAGTAAAGTAACACCATTTAGAAAGAAGTCCGACAACTGCCACGTTGGATTTCAGAATGATTGCCAATTAAGAAAGGTACATGAAAGAAATTGAAATTTAAAAGGA
>NW_022749922.1:0-670 GCF_011630105.1 Anneissia japonica
CAGTCAGCTAAACTGGTGGTAGCCACTGTGTGTGCACTGAACCATGGAGATCTTGTCCGTTGTTCAATTCCCATCCTTGCTCTTGTGTTTCAGCTGGAGGGCTGAAATGCAGGTTACTATAGTGCACCGTCTTTCGGATGAGACCTTTAAGCTGCATTTTGACCATGTGCATGTTAAAAGACTCTCTGGAGTAGGGAATTGTCTCCTGGTATACTGCCCAATCACCACCAGACGGACCCTCTTGGAATAAAATCTTCTTAAGACTTTCGTGGGATTCCCTGATGGTTATACAAAATAACTACAAAATATTTTGATGTTATCTACATGAACTTCACATAACCATACAGTAGATTATTTCACCTTACTATAAATCAAGTGAATTTATATTACATATCATTTTTTTCTTCAGGTAATAAATACCTATCTCCATTTGTTAAGAAATGAGAGAAACAGAGAGGATGCAGGACACATTTTTATCATGCCATCCTATGTAGCAGTGCAGTGGACGTCTGATGGGTTGGAACCCTGGTTGTTTAAGAAGGTTAGTTTGACAAAATGGATCCCAAAGAAGATTTGCCTATGTAATATATTAACAGAATTACTGTTTATGAAAATGAACACAATTGAGGCATGTCGTGGCAAAACGGTTAAGTTGTCGCACAGGCCAGTA
>NW_022749923.1:0-1054 GCF_011630105.1 Anneissia japonica
TCACACATTATGCTAACCTGTTTGTAGGAAACACAGCAAAGTAGTAAGTCTTCATTTATTGCAGGCAAACCGTATTATGTAAGGCTTATTGTATTGAATGGTTCATAATAATGTTTTCAAGAAGTTTCTAATATGTTTAATGGTTATTTGATTACAGAATTGAATGAGATGTTACGATAAATGATAAAGGTTACCATCGGATACTTTATCGTAATAAACGTCATAGAACTTTAACGGAGTTTCCTGCATCATTTTTTCAGTGTTTTGCGGCAATTCTTTACACAGTATATACAAAGCGTTATAAAAGTATATAAAAGAAATTAAATTTAAAACATAAAAAGAGAAATATATGTATTATTCAAGCAACAATGCATTTAACCTGTTTTTAAATCTGATCTTCTATCCCAAGCTTTTTTAGCAAATGTTTTACAATATCTGTCAAATGCAGATTGAACATCATCATTAAAGAGATTATTTTTCACCCCAACAGCAAAATGAATTCTATCATCAATATTAGATTCGGAAAAATTATTCTAAGTTGCAGTCTCATTGCAAAGTTCAAGGTCTTGTTTTAAGATAGCTAATTCTGCCTCTCTGATTGTATCAAATGATTTACAGTTAAATAAAAAATGACGAATATCTTGGGTTTCGCCACTTTGGCACAAGGTATACTGACCAGTAATTTCTTTATAAAATTTGCAGGTCTTGCCATCAAGGGGTAATGTGTTGGACCTTACTTTAAATTTTAGACTTACCCCCATAAAGTTAGTTTTATCAAGCAGATATTTTTCGAGGCTTGGTGTAGATTTTAATTTTGAGAAATTTTTAAGAGAAGGCTTTTGGTTAATTTAGTTTTCCAACTCAACATGTGTATTTACAGTTCTAACAGGAAAAGAATTAGTACAGACAACATGACATAAATTAATTTGACCCCTGGTTGCTTCAATCGTCTTCAGGGGAATAGATATTATTCTCCTGAAGACGACTGAAGCAACTCAATGGAAACGTCGAAACTACAACAGTTGTTTTCAGAACTACCTACGTGGTGTACCGC
>NW_022749924.1:0-2661 GCF_011630105.1 Anneissia japonica
AGCCAGTACTTTGGGAGACAATTCGCACACTCCCCATTACCAATTAGCGAGTTCATTTTCATGCACACAGCCATTATGTACACGGGACCAAATGCATTGTGTCTCATCCGAAGGACGAGCTAATTAGAGTGGTAAGACATCACTTTAATGAAAAAAAAAATACTAGATCTGTAGGCATCATTAAGTTGATGCTAATGCAAAAAAAAAAAAAATCAGTATATTTAAAAAATATTCTATTATAGTATAGTAATGCAAACCTAATATTTGTATGCAAATACTTTTTATCTTTTATTGGATACATTCTGTAATTTGATGGGTTTCTTTTTTGGCATTTCTTGGTACTCAGGGTCAAAACTATAGTCTCTAACACATTAAGAAAATTACAAAAATAATTTGTAACATTACGGGTATGAAAGTCAAGAAATTTAGCGGAATATGTGCGAAAGGTCATTAGATATGCTGATAATGGATCGCATGCATCATCTTGCCATGTTGATTTCACCAAGTCTTACCAGATGTGTTAAGTTTAAGTGAAGACAAATAGCTTTCATTTGCGTCACATAAAAGACTGTGTTGAGAAATTACAATCCAATACAGGGACGTAGGCTGGTTTTGGTCTAGGGCTGCAAAATGGCCTTGGGGGGAGGGGGTGCGAGAATTGAGAATGTTGAACTAAATCCCTATTCCAATGCCTAATGGTCATTTTTATTATTTTAACCCATTTAGCGGAACTAATTTGCTATCATGTGGGGCTAATTATTAGCTTTCAATTTACCAGATTATTCACCAAAGTTCACTAAAGAGTATAGAAAGTACAGTGAGCACATTATGCTCGAAGAGGACGCCTTCTTCGTTCGGTTGTCACTTTGGTTACTCAAAAGTCCCAAGCAGTTTGTTTGTTTATCGGTGTTCCGCAAGTTACAATTCCTTTGTAGATGGCAATAGATTAAGGTTACTATTTTTAGAAACAAATGCACTTTTAAATCTTACATGAGGGTGTATTTTTTTGCACTGTATGTATATATTTAACATTTGTCTGGTAATATAATTTGTATGTGTAGTTTGTGTATTCCCAGCTCAGGAAAACAAATTTCAGGTACTGTACTTGTATTTGTATATGACAATAAATCGAATCTTTGGTCACTTCCAAGAGACCTGTTAACGTAGTGAGTAGACACGGGGTTGGCGGGGTTTTATACATAATAATTAACCACCACTCAACCCAATCCAGCCATTGTAAAACTCCTTAAACTTGCTGTAAATTTTGTATGAATAAATTTAAAAACATTGGTAAATGTTCCTTAATTACCTAAACAATAAAAGGGCAGATGAGCTCCTCGGTACCAATGGCCAAACCATGCTTAGTTTAAGGAATAGGATTATGTTAGATTAGGTATTACATTCTTGGTACTTTTTTTCATGTTTATATTAAGCGCAATAGCGGTCTCCATAATATGTGCTCTATAAGTCGACCATTATTATTATTATTAAATTCACCCATCTAATTTTGACCTATTATATTTGACATAGTGAAAAAAAAAAAGAAAATTCGTGGACTATAACGACAAAGTAACACAGAACATAGCCTCATTTCATTACGACCTATTTATGTATTGTCATTAGCTAGTAAGATAGTCATACAAACTCAAGTCAGTTGTCACGGTAGTCACAAGAAATGTCTCAATCGATATTTCACCAACAATCAATTTGTCTAACATTGTAAACTTCAGAGAGAAAATACAATGAAAGACCTTAATGACAGTAAGTAAGCACAATGCATATGACTAAAAAAAAAATGATCCCCTTAGAAGCATTTCAAATCTTTTAGTGTTTTTAGTTTGAATATAGATAAAAATAAAATTAAATTTGTACTTATGCCTCTAAATTAAAAGGAGAATCTAAGTCTGCCCCAATTATAATGGGTCTTTATCTAGGTCTGAAGCATTAGGCCTAGAAGGCCTCTCAAATCTCTTTCTATTGTTAGTCTGAATGTGAATAAAAGAATGTGAATAAATATCAAACTGTGACATTTGTTCTAATGCCTCTAAATTAACAACAATCCCCTCAGTCTGCCTGATTATGAAGGGCTTTGCAGTAGGCCTAGGCCAAACCAATGGGCCAAGGAGCCCTCTATATCAGTAAAGTATACAAATAAATATGAGAATATAATTATTAAATACCTGTTCAGTCCTAAGTGCAACATTTTGCCAAGTGTAGAAAGTTTTCACCCTATTATGGACATCAATAGCTTTGAGAACTGTGCCCTCCCTCTTCCTTTGAATAGCTTCCTCCAATGATTCCAGTAATGCTAAAGGAAAAATGGATTACTAAATATTATGGAGAAAATTAAATATAATATTGGGTAGTATGATTAAATAATATTCATTTATATATTCTTTTACTTCAGAACCTGTTGACTAATGGTTAGTTTACCAACAGGGCCCAATTTTGCAAAAAATTATAGAAATTATTACTAATATTTCATACTTATAATATTTATTATTACTAATATCACTGTGTGGAATTATCATTACAATCATCATAATAATGGTTATTATTGTCATTATCTTCATTAAATTATCATAATCTTTGTGAGTCATTATCATCTTCAATATCATTATCATCATCATCACTATCAGCATCATCTTCATTGTGGGCCAT
>NW_022749925.1:0-799 GCF_011630105.1 Anneissia japonica
GGCCTATTTTTTGTTTTCTTTTGGTCCGACTGCCCGACAAGCTTTGGCCGATGATGGGCTTGATAAACCCCTAAGAACTTAGCAGATTGGGTATTTGGAATTTCATGGTTATCAATATAAATTTTAAAAAATTGAAAGATCGAGAGTTTGTGATTTATTGGGGCTTCGAAACAGGATGAAAGCTACACTTCTCGTGATTGATTGAAAGTTTGTTGGCGGCAACATTTTGGGAAATGGAAATTAAATTAGAGTTAACAATATTGAATAAGGAATGGATATTTTTGTTAGAATATAGAATAGTGGTGTCGTCAGCATAAAGAAAGAAAGTTGGAAGACAAGTAAATATCGTTAATATATAATAGAAATAGAAGAGGGCCCAATAAGGATCCCTGGGGGACACCACAAATAATCTGGTGAAAATTGGAGATGGTGCTAGAATATTTAGTGCACTGTGAACGGGTAGAGAGGTAACTTCGAAAGATTAAGGGCGGGACCGCGGATACCATAGTTAGAAAGTTTAAAAAAAGGATATTGTGGTCAATTGTGTTAAATGCTTTGGAGAGGTCAATACAAATTCCTATAGTAAACTGGCTATTCTCAAATGCATCGACAATTTTATTGGTCAGGTCAGTAAGAGCAAGGAATGCATTGTAGCCTTTTCAAAACCCAAATTTTCTGTCATAAAGTATATTAAATTAATAAATACGTTTGAGATTTTTTTTTTACATTTTTGAATGGAAAATGTTCTTCATAAAGATTTTTGAATATGATTTTAAAATTATTGTAGGCTTCTTCAGGG
>NW_022749926.1:0-701 GCF_011630105.1 Anneissia japonica
GGCAGTGCGAGTTTCAGCGGTTTATAGGCTTATTTCTTACCCGTAAATTAATTATATCACACTTGCGAGTAGTGATTTATTTGGCTGCTGCAGGACTTGGAGGAAATCTGGACCCGCCACTGTAGGGCTTATTTAACTAATAAAGAATATGTGTTTTTAAAATAGTCCAAGTACGCCATATCTCCCTCTTCTCTCTGTGCGTCTAGGCTTAGGCCTACCTTCTAGCCCTTGCCTTAGCCCCTATTTAGGCTACATTGATTAAGATTGGCAATAGTACGCGGCTTTCAATAAAATTATACAAATTCTAAGATAGATCGTCATTGTTATAAAAATCATTGATAATGACAATAGCAAGTCACAGTGTTTACATACCTCATGGCTGGCCGGCTTATAGCCGAACGTGTCACAAAAACAAATTAATCATAAAATGCATGTTAGACGTGCCGTATTCCTAGTACTAATCATTACCTAATTCGTAAAAGAAATAAAAGAGAGCCTAGTGTTAGCGCGGACAACCAATTCATCATTGTTAAGATAGCCATTGCTATTAGTTACGTCATACCTAATACCTTTTCTATGGAAGGCCAATTGAGTCACTTATAATGTAAAATCTGCGTAATAATGCTAAATGCCACTGTTTTCGTTACTTTGTCAAAATAGGGAGAGATAAAAACATATTTTTGAAATTTTGAAGGTATTAG
>NW_022749927.1:0-2062 GCF_011630105.1 Anneissia japonica
CTCCACCTTGTCAAATTGTATTTAAGAAAAATAGGCCTAATTGTTGTATTTTATTGTTGATATGAGTGCATTGCCTCTCCTCCATGCTGGAATTGGAAAAATCTATTAAAAATGTACACTTTTTAAATTTTTTTTTATAAGAACACATTTTATAAGAACACTGAGGCTGAAATTGCTTAAAAATTAAGAACAAAATAAGAAATTGAGGCTGAGTTAGAATGTCAAACTACAAAAACCAAAAAAATTATATCTGTATTATGTGCAAAAGGTGTGACTATGTAATACCCTCCATAATACAGTACAGTAGGTGTACCTACCTCCCATTTGGGGCCATTTTTTAACCGGGGCCTTTTTTTGTGGGGCCATTTTTTGCTTCGCCTTTCTTTCAGGGGCAATTTTTTGCAGGGCCGCTTTCACCTCCCAGTACAGTTATTTACGGCTGTACAATAATAATTTTCTATGTTTAAAAAGTGTGTTAAATAAGAACAAAATAAGAACATTTTGAGCCTGAAATTGGCCAAAAAATAAGAACACTGAGCCTGGGCAAAATTTTACTTGTTCTTATAAAAAAAAAAAGTGTAATTGTTCATTTTAAAGAATACTTTAACTGCTCTCCGCAGCTTTCCTTTGTTTTGTTTTTGTAATTTTTAAATATTTGTACTGCTGAAATTAAAGTAAAAAAGTAAAAGAAAATCATGGCCTATATTTTTAAAAACTTTCAATATAAGAGATTTTACTGCAAAAATTCTTTACCAGCCAATTCAGGGTCACAAGAATAGCTTATTATGTGTCATTAAGTAGCAGGAATATTTTGAAATTAACAATTTATAAAAGCTCGAATAGATAGAAGCCATGGGCTGCTTTTTTGCGAACTTTGCATTGGTTACTTTTCGAGATGGGTTTCTTTTCGAGGCTACTTTTGCAAACTAAAGAGGGGGCTCAATTCGAGATGGGCTTCTTCTCGAGATTAAGCCAATTGAAGTTTTACGGTATACAAAATAAGCAGTTCAAGTTTTGAATTTATTTTTCAAGATTTTTAGCTCCAGACAGACGGTGCATCTTTATGAATCATACAGTATCCTCAAACTTCAAAAATAAAATTCTTAGAATTTAAACATGACGTCACAGTTGTGATCGGGGCGGGCGCGCTCCTTTGAAAAATCCAATTACTGCTATGGCGGCAGCATCAACTCTGCCGAAGCAGTTACCTCTGCAATTGTATGATAAATTATTTGATTTTCAGAAAGAAGGTGTTCTGTTTGCTTTGAAGAATGATGGACGGTAGGTATACGAGTTTCCACATTGTTTCCAAAATACCTGCCATAGCCTGCCTAGCTACTACTATAGGCCTAGGCCTAGGCTAGGCAAGGCCTAGAAAACAACAACACTGTCAACATGAACATGTGTACTGTCATGGGAAAGGTATTCCTGTCATGCTGTCATCAACTGTCGAGCAGTTGCCAGCCTGAGTGACGGTGAATGAAAACAAACCAGTAATGATGGAGCATTGGATTGCAGCTGAAATTCACAGCTATGTGTGTCGTCAAAAGATCATTTTTATATCAATTTGATCTAGACCCTGCGCTAGGCCTAGGCTATATCTAAACATGATTAAGCCAAAAATAAAAAATACTTGTTTATTAAGTTAAGGTAGTGTCACACAGAATTTTTTTTTTTTTTGCTATCCTAGGCCCCCAAGCCTAGGCCCAGGCTTCTTAAGCCCCTAGAGATTTCAAAAACTCCATTGGTGCCAAGCCAAATCTTTGGCAAATGCCATAACAGACACTAAATTTTAAATACATAAAAGATTTGTTTGTACAATATTTATTTTAAAGCCCCATTCCCGGCAAAATTTCACTAAAAATTGACTTTTTTTAGAAAATATGCATTTGCATTACTTCAGTTATTATAAATCATGGAAAAATATTGGCATGAATTTTAGTTTTACGCAAAAGAATAAAAAAAATGAGAAATACAGACTATTTCTCATAAAATACTACAATTTTCTTGACGAATTCATCGTTACTAGGCAAATTCAGAGGTTGTAGATCGCATCCACTGG
>NW_022749929.1:0-523 GCF_011630105.1 Anneissia japonica
TCGAGGTAAGGTAAACCATCATTTAACGAAACTTGTAAAAAGATGCCATGTATGACTCCAGTATTCTAGAGAATCTGTAGGAGATGTTAATGAAACAGACACTAGAACAGTTGGTTGTTGCTATGTACTGCGGCACATTTGATGGTAAGAAGGTAAATGATGCAAGGTGATACCTATTTACAACTGGGGAAAGGCAATAGAGAATACCCACCAACATCAGCTGCATTAAAGAAACATGTCAAACGATCTCTACTACAATCCAGGAAGTGGTAAAACTGTCTAGATGCCCTCAGATTTGAACAGGACCCAGTTAATTGGGGATGGATGAAGGACGACAACAAATTTACTCCAGTTTGGAGCTCTCTGCCGAACTTTTAAATGTCACCAAGATGTTAATTCGTTGTGGACACACAAACCAGTGGCGGATCCAAAGGGGTTCAGGGGGTTCTGACGAACCCCCCTCTGAGAAGAAACGTAACAAAATACTACTGGGTCCTGGCTTACAAAATTCATGCTAACTAGA
>NW_022749930.1:0-658 GCF_011630105.1 Anneissia japonica
AAAAATGCGGGTGTGTGTGTGTGTGCATATTTGAATGATAATACTATAATGATAATGCTAAAAGTAATTTTGAGATCCCTAGGTGACACCGAACAAAACTCAACCACAAAATGAGGCAGCGTCAATAAATCGTCCAATTTCGGCAAAAACTGTCGACTAACTTTTTAGGTCTTTTTTTTTTAATCAGCTATTTTTGATCTAGGCATTTTTAAGTATATTCTTATATTATTGGATCCGAGTCATCAAAATATATATTATGTTTAAAAAATTGTCCAACATATTGTTCTTCACATTATAGAGCTGTGAATTAGACCTACACCTAATTAATTAGATAGGACCTATCAACGATTGTACTTGTAAGAAAAAAGACTGGTATGCCCCTTAATAGTGAATGGATACTTATAAAAACCTTTACAATCAATCAGAAAGTATCAAGGGGCTTGGCATGTCAAAACCAGCATTAGAGGCAAAAACATGAAAATTTACTTTTTATTTTCTCCATAAAAGCAAAGATACTAGAAATACAAGACAGAGCACTCGCATTGTAAAAATGAGGCGGAAATCGTGCCCAACGTAGGCGGCGCCCTTCTTTTAACCATGCCATGCAAGTTTTCTATACTTCGTGCCCAACGTACAGGGCGCCCTTCTGTTTCTAAGT
>NW_022749931.1:0-1360 GCF_011630105.1 Anneissia japonica
TAACAACACCTGCAGTAGCGGTCAGGCTCGTAACAGGAGCATAACAGGGTCTTGGTTCAGGGGGGGACAAAGGTAATAATTTTCCCGGTTAGTAATTTATCATACCCACATCATCCCCCTCCTCATATAGAAAACACTGAATATGACATAGGGCTTATCTTATTGATAAGATAGGCCACACACGTGTATTTGAAACTAAATATAAGCATTTTTTCATCATGATTTTATTTATTACAAACATAATTCAATACACATTGAGGCCCTTCTTTTAGATTAAAACGATCTACCCTAAATTTTTCTTTCCTGACCTTGGGTCTATTATGTGTTTAAATAACTTAAAAGGATAACCCTAAAAAGCCCTTAAAAATGTGCACGAAGCGTGCAAAAAGTGTTTGTGTTTTTAATTGCATCAGAATTGATCAAAATTCTCTAAAATGTTCAATTTTTAGAAGAATTATATTGGCCTACTTCAACAAGAAATGCGCGTGAAATGCGCAAAATTTGAGATTTTTAGGCATAGCTTCCATAGTCTATAATATTTAAGTATGGGAACACAGATTGACTGTGCATAATCAATACTGTATTTACAAACAGTAGCACTGATTCTTTTATAACCAATAGGACTGAAATATTTACCGGTACTTCAAATTTGCTTAATTCTTCATTGTATCAGCAGTGGAGCCTCGCTCTTCAATACAGGGTTTTTTGCCACCTAGCCTTTTGCACACTATATAGGCTCGTTGCCTCCTAGCAAATGACCAGACCAAGTGGCACAGTGTCTATGATGGTGGCAAAAGACCAGTTGACAGCAGGCCGGAACCTATTCCATTAGTAACATAATATAAGCCTCTGTGTAGTTTAGTTAAATTATTTTATTTATTATTGTTATTTGTTTTGTACTGTACTGGAAACGGAATTGACATTAAATTTTGAATGAATGAATGACATCCACTCTCTATAAAATTCATTGCGAGTTGTTGTATGTTTATTATAAAATGTATCATAAACACTAAAAATAACAAAAAATGTCAGTTATGTTTTTGTTTCTGGTGAATTCATAAACCGCAATGGTTAAAGACTGATGGGTAAATTTTAAATTTATAACAATGCTCACTTTGTTTCTGTTTGCTCGGAGTATCTTGTTTATATTGTTTAGTTTCTGTGTAAGGAAGATATTGCAATCATTCTCAGTAACACTAAATTGTCTGACGAAATTGATAACAAACATTATCACCACGTTCGGTCTTGTTAACAACATGTACAGTCAATGCAATAATGGTTGGTTCAATCGATACAGGAACTTGTTGATTTTAGCAAAGCGTGGCATCACCTGATGACTTGACATGTATTGTTTGCTACC
>NW_022749932.1:0-2137 GCF_011630105.1 Anneissia japonica
CAATTTTTGTAACTTTTAATGATTTATCGTTTTTGTATAATATTAAATGTATTTAACCTGCCGTCATGAATAACCGAGTTGGCTTGGGGCCGAGGAGTTGGTTATGGGTAGAAGTCCGGCCGGAGTGTCGTCTGGGGACTAGTTGGTTTTGGTCCAAGTTGGTTTGGGCCAATTGGTTTTGGGCCGACTGGCGTGACCTGCTACCACATAAACTGTACTTTATTTCTGCGTCCTAGGACGCCCTCCAGAAGAAAAATAAAGAGTCTGTTCCTATGCTATGCCTACTGTGGTATTATACTGTATAGTACTTGGGTGCTCATTGCGTCTCAATTTAATATTACGTAATATTATAGCATTAATAATAACAAGGGATTATAAATTGGTTGTATTGTATGTGTATAATTACATGGACTGTGTAAAGTACAGTTACCTTAGGGCGCAGTTTGTGTTTCGGTCAGACACGCGTGTGCAGCTAGACTCCCTTGGCAAAGCTGACGCTCTCATGTTCAACATGGTGTGTTTGGCCGTGGCATTGGCAGTGCAGGTCTCCGGAAGTTCTATCTAAACCTGGGCCTAAGCAGTAGTCCAAAAGAGAGAGGAGGACTGAATCTGGAAACGGTACAGGAATTGGCCTCGTAATGATATCAGATAGGAAACCTAAGTTCTGAGAAGCCAACCCAAGGCATGAGTTACCTACAACCTGGCCTAGGCCTAGCCTAGTGTAGTCTGTGTAGTAGGCCTAGATAGGCCTATTTTTCGTTTTTGTCATCTGTCATCAACCTCATCTTCGCCTGGAACACGAGGAGGCGTAGTCCTAGGCTAGCTATAAACCTAATCCAGACAGATATCAAAATGAAAACCAGAAAACAGTTTTACAGAAGTTGTACTAGGCATACAACAAAACGCTTTTCAAGAAAATGGTTTTCAACTGCACTGAATACAAATGTTATTAATAAATCAAGGTCAACAGCAAATAAACTGCTTTCAAGGAAGTATACTTCCTTGCTGCTTTCAACTGAAACAATACAACATCATAGGGCTAGGCCTAGTCTGAGGCCAAGATCCATAATTGAGATCAAGCGAGAAGATGAACTTCATTGCAATAAAAATTCATGGAAGAAAAGACGTAGAATCCTTCAATTTCAGAACTTGCCTGTTATCTGTCAAATCCATGTATTCACATTTTTGAATGATTTTGAAAAATGCCAAGCTTCTATGGTATGTCTAACATGGGCCAGACTTATTCGATCTCCAAGTCTTTGGACGAAAGCGGATTTCACCCAGATTGGTTTACTTAGAGTGAATTTCAGACACCTGTGCAGTCAGACAATGCTAGATTTTCAATTCACTTCCGAAGATTCAATCAATAATCATTTGGAAGAAATGTCAGAAAGATATATTAAAAGTCTTATTAACCGTAAAGCAGCTTTACATGTTTTGAAATTTAAATTTGATATCATTGAAAAGGAGGAATCCTGGTTGAAACTATTAGAAATTTGTCTGACAAAAACTGTTTCTAAGGGATTGAGAATGCTTGAATGTGATTGGTCGCAGACGGTATTTTGTAAAGCTTATTGCAGAGCAATGACTTGGTACCATTTAAAGCCTCGGAAGCATTTAAAACGAGAAAGAATAGCATGCTTTCAGCGTTTTCTCAAGGTTCTTCACAGTACTTCTCCGAATATTCTCACCATTTCCTGTCCATTTGATTGGTCTCCTTCATCTGTCGGCCATATTGTACGCTTTGAATGCTTAAAAGAATTGAAACTCGCACGATACTGGGCTTTGCGTGGTATGCAACAGGAAGAGCTGACAACTTTACTCCAAACTTTACTCCATTTAGAAAGACTTACTATTGAAGTCTGGATTCCCATACAACACAACCAGCACCATTTTAAGATTGTGTCAAAATCATTGAAATATCTAGACATTAGAAAATGTAATGGATTCTACCTATCTGATCTAGATTTACCTAATTTGGAAGTTTTACGAGAGGTTAAGTGTTACGTTGGACCGTTGATCATGTCAGAATCCCTAAAGGTGCGATGCCTCTTGGACGTATTAAGAGCTGGTGCACCTAAATTGAATACTTTGAACGATTTGAAACTGTTACCAATATGGAAGAGTGGTGATGCAT
>NW_022749933.1:0-525 GCF_011630105.1 Anneissia japonica
CACCAGATTTACCACAACAAATAAAATTACTTAACTATACATCATAATATAACTTCTATGGTAAGCATAAAACAATTTTGAAGAAGTTTTTTTTCACACTTTTGAAAAAATTACAATACAGTAACATGTGAAGCAGGGAGATGTAAAAATTAATTTTTACATCTCCCTGTATGAAGTCTCGCCATATGAAAAAAACCATCAAATATTACTGTAATGTGAAATATCTTTTTTAGTTTTTCTGTTATCCAACATTTATTTAATCTGTAATCATAGCATTCACTCTCCGGTTGGTATAGTGATACATGAAAACTACATTGCTACGCTTTGCTCATTTGCTAGGTGTCATGTATTGGCATTAGATGCACACATGGGAATAATTGTTACACCTAATTTAGTGTCACAAATGCCTATAGGATGAGACATTTAGCAAGTATGAGATTATTATTATTTATGGTAAACCAGTTTAATGTTGTCTAATATCTTGGTTTGAGCACCAATAATTTAATCCAGTAACATGAGACAATA
>NW_022749934.1:0-1122 GCF_011630105.1 Anneissia japonica
CATAGCTAAACTCTCATGTCCACACTTGCCTGTGAAAACAAGTATGTGTGTGTGTGTGTGTGTGTTATATATGCATCTTACACACAGTTAGTGAGACGAATGAACATTAACGAATTCTTTCTCTCAAAGGGAACTGTATCAGCTTCATCGAGGAGTAGAGGGATGATAGTACTGATCACAACTTCTTTCTGTATGTTTTTTTCAATTTTTTTTACAAAAGTTTTGTCAACTTTTCGGATAAGAAGATGGCTCCTTCATTGAGCTCTTTGGGATCTTAACAGTACCTGTAGATAAAAAAATATTATTGTTTATTAAATGATTTACTAATTTATTAATTCTTTGATTAACCTGTTGATTAATTTGTTGATAAATTAATAGATAAATTAAATACTTAAGTAGTATAACAGTTAGTATTTTCTTTAAACATTTACTAAACGTTTTAACAGTGTACACAGTTAACTTACCAAGGATCTTCTCTTGTAGCTTCGTCAATTGTCTTAATAACATGTTTTCACCTTTTTGCAACACTGTCGTCTTTTGACGCTTTACGTTTCTTTATTTCCTGCTTCCACATGACATTTAATTCGTTTACATTTCTGCATTTAGTAAATGCACTGTTTTCATGTGGACAATAATTTGTCCATAATTCGGTAGTACCGGTCATTTCTCCATTTTTTCCCTTCTGTGATCACCTACAATAAGAAAACGAATAAATCATGTGCAAGTAATTATATATTGAATATTTTGTATTACTACTACTAAGATACATCAATTGAATTTTGAATATGATTACGGTACCGTAACTAATGTTTCAAGAAAAGAAGCTATTTTGTTATCATTTTGTATCATAGGCCTATATTATTTGAAGAGGAACTGATAAATACATATTGATACTTTTATGTTAACAATAATGGTTATGACACTCGCCTTCACAGCGAGAGGTCGCAGGTTCGAGTCCTGCCATAGGCATTTTATTACACAATTTCTTTATTCAATTATTTATAAGACTACATTCGTTGAGAGCTATGCTACACGATGTATTTATTAAGTCCTTTATTCGAACACTGTATTTTTACCTTTCTTTGATGATTTATATATGATTTAATAGTGTTAACGGCTACC
>NW_022749935.1:0-582 GCF_011630105.1 Anneissia japonica
ACAAGGTGAGCTTCGTGAGTAGGCTAGGTTCCGTGACTTTTGGACCTCGCAAAGTTCAAAAAAAAATTTTTTACAAATTGATTTGAGAGTTGAGGACGACACTTTTTGGGCCCAGTGTTGAAGAATAGGACCTTGCTCACCTATCTCTTAACGTTGGGAGATCGAACGAAGACAGGGTGAGCTTCGTGGATAGGCTAGGTTCCGTGACTTTTGGACCTCGCAAAGTTCAAAAAAATTTTTTTTACAAATTGATTTGAGATATGAGGACGACACTTTTTGGGGCCAGTGTTGAAGAATAGGACCTTGCTCACCTATCTCTTAACGTTATGAGATCGAACGAAGACATAGTGAGCTTCGTGGGTGTGCTAGGTTCCGTGACTTTTGGACCTCGAAGAGATGAAAAAAAAATTTTTTACAAATTGATTTGAGATATGAGGACGACACTTTTTGGGCCCAGTGTTGAAGGATAGGACCTTGCTCACATATCTCTTAACGTTATGAGATCGAACGAAGACAGGGTGGGCATCGTGGGTGGGCTAGGTTCCGTGACTTTTGGACCTCGCAGAGATGAAAAAAAAAATT
>NW_022749936.1:0-1015 GCF_011630105.1 Anneissia japonica
AACAATTACCATATAACACCAAGGCTGTCTTCCCTAGCCATGCAAACCTTCAAACAATATTTATAAACAAAAGGGAACCTTCAAACAATATTTATAAACAAAAGGGTATAACATAACTACATAGATCTTCAAAGGAATAGTGTAGAATTAGGATTTGGTGTCTTGATCATTTTTTTTTTTCCTATTTCAATGTTTTGTTCCCTGCTTTGCACATCGCATGGCCCCTACCCAGATTTTTCTCTATTTCACTTTCCAGATTTAACTCTCCAAAATTTATAGAGAACAGTTTCCTTTTCCCATAATAATTTTGGGCCTACAACTTCTGAATCACTTTTTCTTCATGTCCACTATCCTGGGGGCTGACGTTGCATACCCCCTGAAGTTTTCTATTTCTTTTTCGTTTCTGTTTTGCAAATATGCCCAAGGATGGTGCTGTGATTTATTAGTAGGTCTGCATTTTTTTTTTTTTTATTACAGTATTGCCATTTTCAGGGTGAAGGCAGATTCTATGGTGCGAGAGGATGCATCCCGGCCTATCGTATTTTCCCTAGTCCAAAAAAAAAAAGGGGGGGGGGGGAGAGAGACAATCCATGTCCTCTCCAGAGCTCAGTGGACTTAAAACTGGATGTTTCTCCAGAAAGCACACAGGCGTTACATAACTGGTCAGAGCTTGCTAGTAAAATGCCTGATTGTAGTAGTCGAGTCCTCTTCTAATAAATCCCAGGTAAAAAAATTATTTAAATTATTACTCGATGTTGGTAGTTATGTAAAAACTTGATGGGTAGTTATGTGAACTCGATGGGTGGTTATGCGTTAACTCGGTGGGTAGTTATGTTAACTCGATAGGTAGGTATGCGACCTCGATGGGTAGGTGTGTGACCTCGATGTATTTATGTTCGTCCTAGTGTGCCATACAAGTGGGAACCGACGACGCAAACTTGGAAACACTACACCGACGCTACTCTAGCTTTTTTACTCTAACCTAAGGGATTTGTAGTTAGTGTCATAAAAAAGT
>NW_022749937.1:0-852 GCF_011630105.1 Anneissia japonica
GGAAAATATAATGCTCAACGTATGTCATATAGTACCATTTTAAACAGTCTCTAGACGTGTTACTTGATGGCATGGGAAAATAGGCTATTTGGTCAACGTGGGTCAATAGAATAAAACAAAATCATGCAAGTATGAAATAAGAATATACCGCATGGTCAATTAAAGGGCGTGTCATCCCCATAGTATGCATAATTCCTTCCATGTATGGGAGATGGGATTATTGTCACGCCTCGTTAATAGGGTGTGAAAAAGCTAAAATTGATAGTTGTGATTACAGGCATAGTCAACCAATTACTAATGCTGATATTACAGCAGCGGATGAATTATACTACCTGATATGATTGTAGTAACGCGCTATTGTTAAAATTAAACGCATAGTTAAGCCCAACACTCTTGAGTCTCTGTATGAAGTTAATAGCTTGTCTTCTATAGTCTATTTAATGGCTGCCAATTGTTCTTGTTTTTCAAAATACTTCCAATTACGTAAGACAATAACACTAGTATAATAGGCCTACTTTTATTGTAAAGTATACACAAAAACCAAAGTAAAAACAACGCAACGGAAAACAGAGACTCTGTCATTAAATAGCACGATCTCTTTCCAAACCGCATTCATACTTTCGCTGTCATGGGGAATATTCAAGGTAAGAAGAAACAACGCAGTCTCAAGTTACCTAACGGGTCTTTGGCGGGGTTGAGTTCGAGCGCTGCGTTAGCCAAACGTCGAGGCATTAAGGACCCAAATATTACTATCAGCCCAGAATTGCACACTGAGGCTAAGAGACTTGCACAATACCAGTACCCATTCAAGAATTTAGTATTCAGTGGCGGAGGAAATCGATTGTTCGCTTA
>NW_022749938.1:0-2166 GCF_011630105.1 Anneissia japonica
TGCTGATGCCTACCAACAAACTATGCTCTTCATTTCCCACCTTAATGTTTACATAGGCTGTAGGGTATGCTTGGACATGGTCATGGACACACCTACATGTAACCTTAGCCTGGCCTTCACAATTGATTTTCTTAGGCGCAACTTAATCACTATGAACAAGTGTCATGTCATATCCAGAATCTAACCAAATTTCAGTATCACATCCATCCACTAGGCCTCTACAATGGTAAGACGTATGTTGCACATTATCTGTCTTTCATGACAAGTAGGCGTCTTTACTACGACAGAACCTTTCAATATGACCTACTTTCTTGCAACGTCTACAAACGAGATTTGGTCTAGTGTCAGACTGTGATTTGTGACTTTGATCAAATGGTTTAGTACTACTCTTAATTTCTGCTTCAGCAGTACCCATGTCAGTTTTTGCCTGATTATAATTATCTGCTAGTTCTGCAGCATTTAAGCCTAATTTAGGTTTATGCTCTTTAACCCAAATTTGTACCCCTGTGGGCATAATTTCTACTAATTGTTCTAAAATAGCTATTTCTGCCAAATCTTTACTTTTGTCACTAGGTTTAGCCCATTTTGTAAATAAATCCTTTAACTTTACATGCATGTCTCTATAACTGTCCCTAGTTTTCTTTCTAATTGCCCTAAACCTCTATCTATATGTCTCTTCTGTAATATCATATCTTCGTAATATGGCTTCTTTTACCTTGTCATAATCATTGCTATCCGTCACTGGTAGTGCTGCATAAGCTGTCCGTGCCTTGCTTGTCAGGTGAGGGATCAATTTCACCACCCAGTGCTCTTTACGCCACTTGTAGTTGTTAGCGATGCGCTCAAACATAGTTATGTAATTCTCAATATCATCCCCCTCAGACAATCCAATCTGAACCTCCTTCAATTTCATAATGTCTTTAAGATGTTTGTCATCACTTTCCTTTTGTTTATCAATCGGCGTGGTTACTAAAGCCATTGTTTGTCCATTTCTTCCTTGTGTAAGAGCTCTTGTTTTTCAAGTTCTTCCTTACGTTGCTGATTCTGGCTATCCATAATCTGCTTTATCAGATCCTGCTGCTGTTCTTGCATGTTTTGCCTAACAGACGTCCTTAGTAGACAAGACACTGCCTGGGTTAAGTCCACCAGGTGCCACAGCGTCTGCTGTATCTTCTTCTGAATGTTGCGACTGAACAGATTCTTCATCTGTGTCATGGTTGTCGTCGCTTTGATACTCCTTACCAGATCTTGTTGATTGTCCATCAGCCATAATTAAATTTGGACTAGGGTCTTGTTACTAGTAAATGGTAGTTTAATTAAAATTGTTCATTGAATAAATATGAAGAGCTAGGGCAAGCGGTGCACTTTGGCGCAAGCACCATCCGCAGACACGAGACGGGGAAGGGGAAATTAGAAATATTTTGAAAATAATAAGCCCCTAGACATTCATACAGGGCATCTTGACCTAAGTTGGTGTGCTATGATTTCTTTCCTTTGCTGTTTGCTGTGATATTTCTTCTGATTTGATTGATTAAATCGCTAGAGTGTGGCCACGTATTGGCCTAGTCGGCAAAACAGAATTCAAGATTATTAATTTTGGAAATCTAGGCCCAAGCCAAACGGAAAATATTATTTTCGGTTTGTTCTCGCAGGCTGCATAACATGCACAGGCTGCCAGTTGAGAACCCTACACTAACACAAGTTCAGTAAGAAGTAGGCTTATGGTTATAAGTTATATGACGTCATTTCATGGATTTAACCTTCCAGAAAAAGTCAGTCCTGCATCTTTTTAACCAATCAAAAGATTGTATTAGGTTGAAGTAATTTTGTATCCATAGCAACGTGCAGTGGACAATACAGGTGGAAAAAAATACACGGAACAGAATTGTTATGATAAGTGATTAAAATGGGGAAAATAACTAATGTCACACAATATGAAATCAACCAATCAAATGACTGGGTATGTTATAATTAAATACAGTTTGCAATATTTATCAAATTGTTTACTTGTTAATTTCATATTCCTCATGGGATAGATATCTTTCTGTTTTACCTTGGTACTGTATTTATTGTGAATTTCTATGTCATCAAAAAATAGGTGATATTTAAGTTCAAGAGAGCCTGAAGTAAATAAGTTCCAAAGTACATTAAAATTATTATATATAT
>NW_022749939.1:0-527 GCF_011630105.1 Anneissia japonica
ATATATATATGAATTGAGGGTGAGTTGTGGGGTAGGGTTGCCTACATAGTGGATACATCCCAAAATCCATACATGCCTTTTCTCATCCATGATCCATCCATAGTAGATACTGTATATCCACTACACCCATACATGTCTTTATTTTTACAATTTAAATAGGGATGCACTATGCTTACTATTAATAAAAAGTAAAAGTAATTTTGAATTTGTATGAGTTATAATCACATTTTGCTGCTGCCAAATTCTTGTTTGTCTGAATAATTTTAAATATTTTATGTAATAAGATTCGCAGCTTCTCTGTTAGGGTTAGGGAACTTTCAGTTGATTACAATAACTTGTTGAGTACAATATGTAATTTATAAAGATTATCCTAGGAATCCTTTAGGCCACTGTAATGAGTTGAATATTATTAATGTATGCATATTGTAGATACTGGCTTGATAATTAAGCAAAAGCATAATATGATGTGAATACTGGCCTACACAGTGATTATTATTATTAAGGCAATTGTGATGTACTCGCATCTT
>NW_022749940.1:0-953 GCF_011630105.1 Anneissia japonica
ATATAGTTCTGGCCTGCTGAGAACGACATGGACTGATAACCGTAGGCTATACTTAGGAACCTTGCTCACCGCTGCTACACAGATTTAGGCCTTTAGGTTAGAATATTGTTAAAAAGGTAGGCCTCTGTAAGTAAGAACTTAAAAATACGCCAAGCCTCTACTACTAGGCTAGGCCAACTACTCCTGACTCCAGACGAGGCCTGAGCCATCCTCCTGGAAAGTTTTGTTGTATTTGTATGGTACTTATGCCATCTAGTCTAAGCTTAATTGTTTTTGCCATTGCCAAAATTAGTCTTACTAGGGTCTATTCTAAATATTTTAGGCCCGTTTTAATTTTATTTTAAATGTAGTCATGCCTAACTAGTCGACGCGAGTGACTCAGTTTCGTGGCTCCAAAAATATAAATTAGTTGAAATTGTTTATTTCGGTCCGCCCATTTATCCAAATACGGAATATAAGATTACGTCATTCTTTTGGCATCCTGGTGCCTGATTTCAGTGTTTTACAAGTCGCTTATTCCGTCTATCTCTAAATTAACTTTCTCGTTGGTGGCGCTGTCCAGAATGAGAAAAATAATAATAGATAAGAGACTTGTGGCAAGTCTACGCTTCCCAGTGCGTCTGCTAATTTTTAATGGTCAGGGTACCGCGATAACGAGCCCTATGCTTGGCATTATAGGCCAGGCTTATGTGGGTTGGGATTTGCAACAAGGTCTTGGACTAGGCGTCTATACTATAGTAGGAGGCCTGGTCCTAGCCTAGGCCTATAATATAGTAAAATTCTGTATAAGTAGTCAGTCATATGGTTACAGGTTTACATTGTACAAGATCGATATTAACGATTGCATTAATTTTTCATTGAAAATAAAAAGAAAACTTTAAATAATTTAACTTAGGGGTCATCTATTATTTTCATCATTTTCACGAGAGTACAAAACATACTATTTTTGCTAA
>NW_022749941.1:0-316 GCF_011630105.1 Anneissia japonica
CATCATCTGCTGCACCACGTTCCCCTCGCTACCGTCTATGTGTTCCGGCACCAGGTGCCTCCGGTAAGGACACACCTTGCGGACGCCTCTCTCAAAGCAGGCGTCGCACAGGTACGATTGCGTGATGTACTTTACGAGAGGTCGTCCCTCGTGTTTGATCGTCACCAGTTCCTGGGACCAGTGCTCGATGGAGGTCATCGACGACGTGAGCAGAACCGACACGTTCTTCGGTTGAAACACGGGCAAGGTGGATATCATCGCCGCTTGCTTCATCCAAGGGTATTCGTCCATCCATCCGAGGTCGCAGCCGGTTCCT
>NW_022749941.1:388-640 GCF_011630105.1 Anneissia japonica
CGTACGTAACAGCGAAACGGTACAACATCTACCACGTCGACGAACTTCACGAATGCGTGCCGAATGCGTGCGGATTCGCGGAACCGCTGCAGGACGGTACACACTTCGTATGCGAAAAGTCTCTCCGGTTCCACGTTTGCGCGGCCGACGAACGACTTTGCGCGATCCAACATCTTGACCACAACGTCAAGGAGTTCTACCTGAACGATTACGAACCGGAGGTTGTGGGACGCGACCTGCCGCTGTTCGTGG
>NW_022749942.1:0-818 GCF_011630105.1 Anneissia japonica
AACATCAGCAAATGCAGTGACGAGCCTGAAACCGCCGTTGGGTTTCTTAACCAAGAAGGAGGGGAAATACAAAAAAACCAAGAGAAATACAAAAAAGGGAAAGAAAGAGATCACGCCAGGGTTGTTATTGTGGCCTTCTGGGCGGGTCCCCTGACAACGTGAGTAAATCTAACTGTAACGTCGGACTGGGGTTTAGGAGACCCATAAGTGTGGCAAATACCTTTAGCAGTGACCTCACGCAGTTTTGGTCTAATACTAATATCATTCACTTCCATAAATGGAACACCAGCCAATATTTCAGTGTCCAAATCTTTAACCACAAGTCCATCGAAGACAAAGGATTGTTTGTTTCTGTGTAATGTGAAGTTAGTCTCTCCAACTACTTGGAGAGGCGATGTACCATCTGCCTGGTTGGCAGACTGGCTTGAACTTCTCACTTTGACACCAAGTCTGTGAGCAGTGGACTGCTTGATCATATTCCCTGTAGCCCCGCTGTCGATGATAAGTTGTATTGGTTGGTCATGCACAAACATGTCAATGTATGGTGAACGCCTTGTTTGAATCCTGTTAGTAGACACTGGCTCTTCGTTGACCTCATCACTTGACTCGGAGGAAGGTATATCATCTTCTACGTCAACTATATCAGAGATTTGCCGGGCCTTAGCAATGTACCGTTTGTCTTCTTCCGGCAGGTACCTGCACTCGCTTAAGTAATGGTCGTCTTCGCTTTTTGCTTCTTTGCACAATGGACAAAACTTACGTCGTGTTTGTTTGGGCTTAATAAATCGTTGTGAACGAGTATGCGTGAACGCCCGCAA
>NW_022749943.1:0-1304 GCF_011630105.1 Anneissia japonica
TCCTTGGTAGCCTGGAGCACACGTACATGAATATGCACCGATTAACTCAATGCAAGCTGCGCCGTTCTGACATGGTGAACTAGCACACTCTCGCACCTCAATTTCGCAATTCACACCTGACCAACCAAATGGACAAGTGCAGTCATAACGATTGATTCCATCCATGCAAGTCCCACCATTTTGACAAGGAGTGCTACTGCATTCCTGTATTCCTATTGCACAATTAAAGTTAAGATTGATTAATTTTAACTTTTTATATATTATTTTTGTTATATCCAGCCTGTAAAAGACCTATAATTACACTCATACAGTTTTAAGTGTTAACTTGTTGCAAATATACATTAGAATTTTTAACCAACAAAAGAACAAACATTATTACACAGTTGAAGCCATATTGCATGTACTGGATTAACAATATTATTAAATCAGTAAGAGGTAAAGTAGGAGAATAACCCATAACTTGCAGCGTCATTGTGCTGAAATGCATGGCCGCCAAGAGGGGAAGCTGTAACAGGGGCTTTTTAGTAAATTTTTTGAGTAGGCTGATAGACACAACTCCTGGAAATGCAAACATTCATATCACCTTGATCACAGAATGTTCCTTGGACGCCATCAGGACACAAGCAGCGAAAAAAATCAACAAAGTCTTCACAGGTACCTCCATTCTGGCAAGGGTTACTACTGCATTCATTTATCTCTACAAAATGTACAATTACAACAAGGATATGGAATTTCAAAACTTTGTCAATAAAACATGTGTGGTACAAATAATTTTAACATACAGAATGGCAGATTTTGTGTTGAAAATAAAATTCAAAAAGCTGAAAATACTATAAATTAAAGTTTTTATCCTTAATGTCATTAACATTTTAAATTAATATCATTAAAATTTAAATCATTATTATCAGTATTATTATTATTATTATTTTACTTTCTAAGTCAATTGTGACATCATCATTTTAACTCGCAATGTTTGTGTTTCCGATTCCCAACTATGCACTAATTTTTTCATTAGTGCACGGTTTGCAGGCCGGCCCTTAGGAATTTTTTCCTTCCATTAATCTAACCTTTGTATAATTTCCACATAGTGTATGATACGCAACTATTCTAATTACTTATTATATATTTTTCACCATTAATTTCCACCATCATCTTAATCAAAGCCTCATTATCTGGATTAAATTTCCTAGTATTCATATAAATCACCTTGATCACAATACAGTCCATTAAAACCAGGTACACAGGAACAGTAGTAGCCATTGATAACTTCGTAACAGGTGGCACCATTTTGACAAGGTGCACTA
>NW_022749944.1:0-511 GCF_011630105.1 Anneissia japonica
CAATGTTCAATAATCAATGTATAATCAATGTTCAATAATCGACTTTCAGCAATCAAATCAATGTTCGATAATCAACGTTCAGTAATCCAATCAATGTTCAATCAACGCTTGCATTTTTTTTTTAATTACTCTGCAAACATAGAGCTATTGTATTTGGGATTTTGATTGACAGTTCGTCCACTTCGGGTTCTTGTTGGTGGCTGAATCTGTGTTGATTTTTTGTGGTAGTTCTTCACGAGGCTGAGTTTGCATTTGTGGTTTTGGGTTGTGTATCGGCTGTGTGTCCTGGAATTGTAATAGTATATAAACAGCTTTTTTATACACATCTAGATCAGCTTTTTGTATCGGCTTGTTTTCTGTTACAGGAAGCAGATATTTTCTGTTTCTTCTTATTTGCGTTTCACCGGTATTGACCATATATGATCTTGGCTGTTCCAGAATCTTGCTGATCATGTCCTTTCTTTGTTCTTATTCGAACTGTCTGGTTTTGTTGTAGCGCTGGGAGTGCGCT